>NC_062214.1:158507406-158811468 GCF_902686445.1 Sciurus carolinensis | reverse complement strand
ATTTAGTTATTTATCTTACTTTTTGGCCAAAGAAAGTCAAATAAAGGAAGTTCGAGGAAAAACAGGTCCCTCTGGGAACTCGACTTCAGCTGCCTCTTCTTATTTTCATGAGATCATTTTTGTCTCTGAGGTTTTGCCTCCAGAAAACTATCCAGAATTGAGTTGCTTTTGAAATATTAGGCATATCCCAGGACCCAAAACCCTGAGGAGTTAAACTGTCTGCAGATCATTTAGACCACCCACCTGCTATAGATGCATGGCCTGTCCAAACCCCACAGAAATGCAAAAGCCTGCCTTTCAATCTCTCTCCAAATAGTGCCCAGGAGGCTTTGCTCCTCTGTAGAATTGCTGAGCTAGACAGGAATTTTACCCCTCTGGCCCAGTGTCACTTGCAGGTGGGAGGGGAGGGAAAATTAAGATACAAATTCCATTGCTAGCGAATAAATGTTGGGCCCAGGAGAACAGTTTATCTAAAACTGAGGAAGGGAATTTGGGGCTTCGCATACTTATACTTCCATTCAAATGTGGGTTTTTTGTTTGTTTGTTCAATTTTTTTCCCCCCAACACACTGGTTTCCATAAAAAAACCTTCCCTTCGCAGTAGCATAATCAAATGTGAAATAAGAAAGCCTCCATGCTGAAATTACTTTCAGAGCTTGTTTGTGGGTCATAGAAGCAAAACACCCACATGACTTTCTATCCAAATCCGTTCTTTAAAAAGGAAATAAATTATCACCCAATTTATTCACTATGTGACTTTGTGTCCAAAAGAGCAGATCTAATCTTTTTTTAAAAAACGGTGCTACAGATGGCATTTTAAAAGAATGAAGTCTGCAAAAGCATGGCAGTAGATTTCCAAGAACCTCGGAGACCCCCACTTTGTACGGTGCTCTCCCTGTGAATGTGCTGACGTATCACTTCTGTCACTCCTAGGATTTTGCCACATCACAGAGTTTCTTGATCCACTGGGTAACTTATAAATAACAGAAAGTTCTTCTCACCATTTTGGAAACTTGAAGTCCAAGTGAGGGTCCACCTCCTAGCTCATGATCAGCCGCCTCCTCAAAAGGCAGAAGTGGACAAGGAAAGTTCCCAAAGTCCTTTTTTTTTGTACCAGGGATTGTACCCAGGGTCATTTAACCACTGAGCTACATCCCCAGTCCTTTTTTATTTATGCAGCAGAGTCTCTCTAAGTTGCTGCTGCTGGTGAACTTGTGATCCTCCTGCCTCAATCTCCCTAGCATCTGAGATGATAGGTGAGGACTTTTTTTATAAGTCCTAATCCCACTAATTATAATTGGATTATAAGCACTAATCCCATTTATGTGGTCTCTGTCCTTGTGACCTAATCTCCTCTGTAAGATCCCACCTCCAGATATCATCACACTGAAGGTTAGGATTTCAACATATGAATTTGGGGCCAGGAGACATAAACATCCAGTTTCTATTGCACATGGCAACAAGGATTTTTCAGATGCAAAAGATCACTTATCGTTTTAATTTAAAATAGAGAAATGAACCAGGCATGGTGGCACACCACACCTGCAATCCCAGTGGCTCAGGAGGCTGAGGCAGGAGGATGGTAAGTTCAAAGTCAACCTCAACAAATTAGTGAGGCCCTAAGCAACTCAGAAAGACCCTGTATCTAAATAAAATATATATTTTTATTTAGGGCTGGGAATGTGGCTCAGTGGTTAAGTACTTCTGGGTTCAATCTCTGGCACCAAATAAAAAAACAAATAAAACAGAGAAATGACCTGAGTGAGCCAGTCTAAACAATTTGATCTCTTTAAGAGTAGGGGGTTTTCCCTGGCTGGTGGCAGAAGAGGAAATCCAAGAGAGATCAAGCATAAAAATGACTTGACCTTTCACTGGTGTTTTGCAGATAGAGGAGGCCACATCACAGGAGTGTGAGCAGCCTCTAAAACATGACAGTGGCCCTCAGTTGAGAAAAACTGCATCTGCCAACCACCTGAATGAGCTCAGGAGCAGTCTCTTCCCACAGAGCCTCCAGCTAAGAACTCAGCAGACCTCACCTCTCTATTTTAGCCTGAGAAGAATACCCAGGCAAACCCACAAGGACTTCTGGCCTACAGGACTATGAGCTAATATTAAGAATTATTTTTAAACCACTATGTTTGGGTTAATTTGCTCTGCAGTAATAGAAAATTAATACAGGATGGGATGAAGGGAATCCTTGAAGGGGATGGAGCATCCTGAAGGCATCCGGAGTAATAATTGGGACTCTGGAACAACATCCTTCTGACAGTAGGAGGAGATGCCTAGCGTAGGGAGTAATGTTAGGGTAGATATATAAGTTCTGAAGAAATTCTTATTTCATTTCATAGCCATATTCCACCTGCTGGGTTTGAGTCTGCTCCTTGAAACTAGCTCTTCCATTCCAAACTTACGTTAGCAAAAGAGCTAGGAGACTGGGTGCCTCCCCAACCAGGCCAACAGGGCCTAGTGGCAGCATGTTAGATCCTCTGTCTCTCTGCTTTTCAGGGCACAAGGACTCTTAGAATGCACTCTCTGGATGCCTGCTTTTGCCACACCATTAGTCAGTCCTGACTGACTCCTCTAACCCTGCTAAATATGTTGCCCACCAAGTGGTCAATGGTCCCATTTTCTCCCCTGTCCAAGGAAGTTGAAAGCAGACTAGTCCAAAGAAGTTCTTACTGAACAACTTAGAAGGGATGTAACTGGTACTTCCAGGGATGCTAAGATGTGGGGAGTGTTGACAGAGGATGGGAGAGCAGTGACTGAGATTGGGGGTCTCTGATGCCCTCATGGCTGTGGCATGCCCAGTGCCTGGGAATGTTTCTGTGCAAGGGCACAGGATGCTTAGCTGCTGTGGCAATGCCCTGCATGAGAAGGCTCTGTGCAAGAGTCCTATCAGCTCTGGCCTTGATCTCAGGCACACAGCTCCTGGGAAGGAAGGAATTCTTATGCTAGACAACCACAAAGTTTCACCAGCTCCACTTCTCCAGTTCCTGCCCACTTTACAGTCTAACTTTAAACAATGGACTTCCTTGAGAGCTACACAAAGCCCCTAACATTGCACTGTGGAAAAGTTACAAAGATGTCCTAATTTCTGTAACTTTCCTGAATACAAAGAATAATGGCTGCATAGTCTTTAACTGATAATAAACATATATAAATAAAGATTGCTGACTTAACTCTAGATCTGCAGCTCCATCAGAGAGCAGAGTTCCATCTGATCCCAGCTTAATCTTCAAAATCTGTGCTTGTGAATCCTTCTATTCCAGTGCCCCTTTGTCCCTCGCTGGACCTGAGAGTTTGGTTGCGCTGGTCACGACACTAAGATCCACATCCCCGCGTCCACATAGAAAAACAGCAAGAGTATAATCGGCAGGTCAAAAATCAGGAGCTAGCATGTAGACAAAGTCAGGAAATGCCGGGTGAAGGCTCAAAACACATATTGGCCCAGACTTCATTTTGATGGCAGGTCATACTGACTTGAGTCATTTTAAAAGATCAGACATATACCTAATGGATATGACTCTTTTATCCAACTCATCATTTTGAAAGTCCATCTATTTGAATTGCCGTCTTTTCAGTCTGATGGTGTTGGACTCATTTTTTTTTTTTTTTTTTTGCTTGTACACAGATGCTTTATTTGGATATTAATATATTGGATGTTAATATATGTCAGCACTTTTATGTTAATTGAAATGGACTCATTCTTAACGTTGACAGTCACTATGTCCCTACTTGAAATTTCTCTCATAGCTTTCCTAATATCAGTTCCTCTGGCTTTTCCTGTATCTCTGGTCTCTTCTTTTCCTTCCGACTTGGTCAGCCTGGCTAAGTACCACAGCAGGGATGGCCTATGTATAATGGAAGTTTATTTTCCATACTTCGGGAGACTGGAAGTCAGAGATCAGGTGCCAGCACAACTGGTTCTGAGAGCCCTCCTCCAGGTTGCAAGCTGCAAACTTCTCATTGTATCCTCACATGGTGGAGGGAGGGTGAGACAGTTCTGACCTCTTCTCACGAGGGAACAAACCCATTCATGAGGTCTCTGCCCTCACGGCCTGATTACCTCCTTAAGACCTCACCTCCAAATGCCACCATGATGGGTTAGATTTCAGCATGTGAATTTTGAGGGAACACAAATTTTCAGTCCATAATACCTTCTGTTTTTGAGATCCTCTGTATCCATTTCCCCTTAACATTTGTGTTCTCTAGTGATTTATTCTTGACTAGTTTCTCATTCTCTGCATTCATCCCAAGTTATTTCACACACTCATATGACTTGGATTCATCACCTCTACATACCAATGACTCCTAAATCTCTATCCCCAATCTATTTATCTATTTTTATTTCCTATGCTCTAGATATACACATAACAACTATCCCTATGAACTCTGTAATTCGGATATTTCATTGGTACTTCAAATTCAATAGATCTATTCCCCAATAGATGGGATCTATGGTCCCATCTCTAGTTTAACAACATCATTATTTACCAAATATTAACCACAATCTGTCTGTTGTGGATGTTGGATTCTCATTCTCACACCCAAAGGTCCAAGTTGCTTAGGCTTATAATCAATAGTAAACATTTAATGAAGAACAATCAACCAATTATTTCATGGCTTCAAGCAAAATAAAGACAGCCAGAAAAAAAAAAATCAATGTCAAAATATCTTGAGCTGGTAGGGATGTGGGTGAACAGAGTTTCCTTCATGAAATCTATATGCCAATAAGAACAGAACCTTCACTGGGAAAACTGCCTTAAGCAAGGCACAGTCTGGCATTGACAGGATAATCTCAACCTAGTTACAGAAGCTTGTATTGCTCACTAAACTGTAAAAGTTTAGTCTTTTGATGATTCAAAGCTAAGATCTTGGTGGTTTTCTTACCTGAACAGCCAAGTCCCTAATAGTTTCAGCCTCCTAGCAAGGTGCCAGTATTTCCTGGTATAAATAGACCCCCCCAACCCACCCACAGACTGTTTTCCACTGCTCCAGGCCCACCTCCACTGGTTTCTATCTTTCACACAAACCAGAAATATAATTTACACACACCTCTTGTTACTATTCCATTTAATTATAATATAATCCTACATATGCAAACATGAAAACAGCAATCATGTTTTATTCCAACTTCTAATTGCATGTAGCAATCATGTGCTTTCACTAAATTATTTTCATCAAGCATGCATGGCGCTATTATTTCCAGCATGCCAAAAGGCCCACCTGCAGCCCCACCCCCACCCCCATTTGCAAAGCCAATTCATGTGACTACACTATGCTGCAATGTGATATAGTGATCCTCCCCCACCCCCACACACATTCACACTCTGCATCTATATGAATTCAGCTCCCCTATTCTGCTTTTTAGAGGTTCTAGATTGGAGTGACTAGCCAACTCTCCCCTTCTTTCTTTTGCATCGTGGAACATTCTCAGCAGGACTTTCTAGTTAACCATTTCCTGCTCCTCTGACTCTCGCTCATCCCTCTGTTCCTCACAAGTAGAGCTCTTACTAATCTCTTTTCTTCTTTGATAATACCTTAAACCAGTCTGAATAAGCTGTCTCCTCCAGAGCTGTATACCCTTCTGCTTTTGGATTCAGAACTCCAGATTCTCTGCCCTTTGGACTCTGAACTCATCAGCTGCTAGTTCCCTGAGCTCTTGGGCCTTCAGGGTTGGAGTGACCAACCTAGAGGCCTCTCTGGTTCTCCAGCTCACAAGAGCATGTAGTAGGACTTCTCCACTCTCACAATTAAGAAAGCCAGTACCCTAATACATTCCATCTATGGATCAATTGATCTATCTATCTATAGAGAGTTCCTTTCCACATTGCATTTTTGGAAGAGAGCCTAGAAATAAGTTAAGTCATATATTTAAAAAAAAAGAAAAGAAAAAACTGGAAGCCAGGTGTAGTGGCACATGACTTAATCCCAGTTACTTGGGAGACTGAGGCAGGAGGATCACAAGTTCAAGGGCCACTTAGGAAGACACCGTCTAAAAGTAAAAGGGCTGGGGAGTGTATCTCAGTGGTAGTAGAGCACTTGCCTACTTGCCTAGCATGTATGCAGCCCTGGGTTCAATGCCCAGTACAACCAAAAAAAAAAAAAAAAAAGAACCTGGAAAAAAGAAAAAAGAAGTTTGAAATAGTTAGACAGTGAATTACTAAATATTAGGATGAGCAAATGGTTGAATTTTTACTTCTGTTTTTCAAAGTTGTGTACTGTTGGATATATTCCAAACTAGGCCTCAAGCCACTATCAGAATGGGTCATCCTCTCACTAGGGCTTTTCTTTTTTTTTCCCAAGGATGTTATCAATCATGCTCTCCCAAGGTTCTGGCTACTTGCAAGGAAAAGAGGAGGGGAGCCCCAGTGTCTCAAGGCAGGATTACCATTTGCTGTAAGAAACAAGAATAAAACTAGGGAGGATTCAGTTTTTGCATTGCTCTCTATATATACAAAAAAGCCCAAGAGGGCTCTGAGGAATTGAAAACAACCAGCATGTCTTGACCATTTAAAAGAGAAAACTTGGCACATTCTGGAAACGCCAGGACAAGCTCAGCACTGTGCAATTGAAGGAGGTCATTCCTCTGGGACTATTTTGTAGAATTAAGAGAAATGACTTTGAAGAAGTGGCTGTTTGAGTGAGAACAATCAGGGACTTTCTCTCCCCCCCCCCACCCCCCAGGTCTGAGCTCAATGCTCCCTAGACTCAAATGCAAAGATTGAATATAAAATGAAACAGGAAAAATTAAATATATTTTCCAACTGTCTCCATGTGGCCAGCAGCCAACCAGCCTAGACTGGGTGATGAATCTTAAGTTACATTAGCAGAGACATAGGCTGGGGTTTTTTTTTTGTTGTTGTTGTATTGTTTGTTTGTTTTTGATTTTTTTCGTTTGTTTTATGTTCTTTTAAGTGTTGCATTTTAGTCAACGTATATTAAAAGTGTTGTGAATGGCTTTGAAGTTTAACAGGAACAACTAGTGATCGGAGTTTGGGATGTAAATTCACTTCTACTATTTAAAAGAAGCAAAATAGTGTTTTGATCCATAAAATAAAACTAATAATAATACTGAGTCTTCTGTAAGACTAGTTTCTTTCTGTTCTTTAGGTCCTTGTTTAAATGTCACCTCTTCTGAGAGGTACCTTATCTACAGAGTCTCCCATAAGCTACATAGCCACATAGCCACTCTGTCACAACTCTGGTTTGTTTATTTTTATTTTTGATTTTTTTTTTTTTTTTTTGGTCCAAACTCCTTTTTTTGTTGTTGTTGGTTGCCTGAATCTCCCAATTAGAGCATAAGAATTATGGAATAAGCATCTTTTATTTCTATCTTAGTTCATACAATAAATATTAGTGACTTTTAGGTGTCAGACTATGTTCTGTGCACTGGAGATGTATCACTAAGTAAAATAAGGAGACTGAGGTCTCCTCTGTTTTTAAATAGAGAAGTTAGTCCTTAACCAAATAAACAAATCATTTTATAACATGTCCAGTGGTACTTTGAAGAAAAATAAAGCAGGTAAGGAAATAAACTGAAGCACTAGAGGGTGACAAGTATACAGGGTGGCCAATAAGGGCCTCTGAGAGGGTAACATTTTAACAGAGAAATAAGAGAAGTAAAGCAGCTAGACCTGCACATAGCTGGAGCTGATGTATTCCAGAAAGTGGGAGCCTGAGGGGCCAAGGACTGGCTTAGTTGTCCCCAGGGCAGTGTGGCAAGAGCAGAGCAAAGGAGGTGCACCATGGGAGAGGTGGAGAGAGGCATAATGCCATGCATAACTCACAGCACAGACTTCTGATTTGACTCTGAGGCACAGTCAAAGTGACTTCCATTTGATGAGACCCCTGTGGCTGCTGTATGGACGAAAGAGTAAAGCAGAGCCTTTACTGGAAGCAGTGTGACCTATGGAGCTCAGAACAGCAATGCAAATAAGAAATCAAGATTTTTTGAGTAGGGTGGCAGCAGGAAGAGATTTGACCCCAGATGTGTTATGAAAGTAGAGGTCACAGGATATCCTGACGGGTTGGATGAGGGTTGGTGTGGGAGAGGAAAGGAATTAAGGATGTGCCCCAGGTTTTAGCCTGAACAAACAGAAAGAGATGAGAAACTTCAGGAAGACGGATAAAAGCATAAATGAAAATTTGGTTTTAGATGTATCAATTAATTTTAAGATACATATAGAAATCCAAGTAGAAAGATTGAGTTAGATACACTGACTCAGAAGTCCAAGGAAGATAAACAAGCTGGAGATAATAAATTTAGCTACTATAAACAAATGGATACATTTTTAAATCATTAGTTTTGTTATTGTGTTTTCAGTGCCTCATAGAGTTAAGCACTCAACAAATATTTGTTTAATGAATGGGTGAATATTATGATAATCAAATAAGATAATGGGCATGAAAGTGGTTTTTCAAACTAAAAATCCCTCTTCAAATAAAAGGCTAGACACAGTGTTCTAATATTATGATTGTCCTATAAACAGAAAACCTTCAAAAGCAAGAGTTTGCAAGAATACGACAAAGTACAATTAGCAATCTTGTGTCCGACAGAAACAAATTCCAGATGGTTTCTTTCCTCTTCTCTTTTGATATTTAAAGTTGATGCTGTTTAATAATACAATTAATGGGAGTAAAACACCAAGAGAAAACTGAACACTAGTGAAACAGAACAATTTTTTTCAAATAATAATTCTTAAAATTGTCAAAAGAATTTTCACAGCAATTTTTCAAACTGTTTCAGAAGAAATACTTTTTCAAAAGGTAATTCTTAAACAATATGGGTTTCATATGTACTTTTCCACCCCAGATCACTTCAGAACTTTAAATCCAACTGGCATTATTTTGCATTGAATAAAAAATAGTCTAGACTTTCATCTGTTTACCTTTTAAGCCATAGTCTGATGTTTGAATTTTTAAAAATGTTATTTAATAAATTGTCTTGGAGAAACTATTGGATTGGGGCTTAAGCAATCACACTGGTTAAACTCTGGATTTCTTTTAAAAACACAGAATTGCCCTCCACACAGACACCCCCCTTCCCCCCACTATGCTGACTCAGCGCACCCTCGTTGGGTGCCCCAGCTTCTTTGGAGGCTAGTGTAGGCATTTTGAATTATTCCAGAGGGTGTGACCACCATCTTTGGAAGGGCAGCACCTTTCCTGAGACACCTACAGGAGACTGGAGGCCCTTTGACAGGTACATCTATTTACTCACTTACTCCTACACCCTTCCCCTTCCTCTTCATTCACCACTAGAAATACTGTAAATAATAATTGAACTCATCCTGTTTATTACAATAATGTTAAAGTCTTTATAAGGGCTGTCTGGTTCAGGGCTGTATTTTCTTTCTATTGGGTGCTGCTAACATTGATCTCTCCCTCAAAGGAGAGGTACTGGAAAACTGCAGGGTCACAATAAACCTGCAAGGGGGGAACTTCAGTACCTCAGATCTTCACTGCTAGAGGGGAATATACAGAAACAATATGAAAAAACAGGGGAAGAAAGTGTCCCTAACAAACCAAGATGCTATTGTGATAGATCCAATGACAGCATGGAAGTAGAAATGACAGAAAAAGAGTTTAGAATCTGCATAATTAAAATAATCGGTGAAGAAAAAAAAAAAAAAAGAAAGAAGAGAGCAATGCAGGAAATGCATGATGACTCCAAAAACAGTTAAGAGAGCAAATGCAAGAAGCAAAAGAACACTTCAATAAAGAGATAGAGATTCTGAAAAAGAAAACAAACAGAAATACTTGAAATGAAAGAAACAATAAACCAAATTTAAAAATAAATAGAAAGCATCACCAACAGAATAAATCTTGTGGAAGACAGAATCTCAGACAATGAAAACAAAATATTTAATCTCAAAAATAAAGTTGAACAAACTGAGAAGATGGTAAGAAATCATGAACAGAATCTCCAGGAATTATGGGATATAATGAAAAGACCAAATTTAAGAATTATTGGGATTGAGGAAGGCACAGAGATACAAACCAAAGGAATGAACAACCTGTTCAATGAAATAATATCAGAAAGTTTCCCAAACATGAAAAATGAAATGGAAAATCAAATACAAGAAGCTTACAGAACACCAGGTGCACAAAATTAAAACAGATCCACACCAAGGCACATTATAATGAAAATACCTCACATACAAGATAAAGATAGAATTTCAAAGGCTGCAAGAGAAAAGCATCAGATTACTTATAAGGAGAAACCAATATGGATATCAGCAGATTTCTCAGCCCAGACTCTAAAAGTAAGAAGGGCCTGGAATAATATATTTCAAGCTCTGAAAGAACATGGATGCCAACCAAGAATCTTATATCCAGCAAAACTAAGCTTCAGATCTGATGATGAAATAATATCTTTCCACAATAAAAAAAAAAGTTGAAAGATTTTACAGATAGAAAGCCTGCGCTACAGAACATTCTCAGCAAAATATTTTGTGAGGAGGAAGTGAAAAACAATAATACGAGTCAGCAAAGGGAGGAACTACCCTAAAGGAAAAGTCAATCAAAGGAGAAACCAAGTCAAGTTAAAAACCAAAAATAAGCCAAAATGACCAGGAAGACAAATCATATCACAATAGTAACCCTGAATGTAAATGACCTAAATTCAATAATCAAAAGACAAAGACTGGCAGATTGGATTAAAAAGAAAGACCCAACAATATGGTGCCTTCAAGAGACTCATCTCATAGAAAAAGACATCCACAGACTAAAGGTGAAATGATGGGGGAAAAACCACGCACATGGACTCAGTAAAAAAGCAGGGGTTTCCATCCTCATATCTGATAAAGTGAACTTCAAACCTAAGTTAGTCGAAGGGATAAAGAAGGAAATTTCATACTGCTTAAGGGAAGCATAAAACAGCAAGATATAACAATTTTAAAAATGCCCCAAACAATGGAGCATGTATGTACATCAAACAAACCCTTCTTAATTTTAAGAATCAAGTAGACCAAAACACATTAATAGTGGGGGACTTTAACACACCACTCTCACTACTGGATAGATCCTCCAAACAAAAACTGAACAAAGAAACTCTAGAACTAATTAATACAATCAATGATATAGACTTAATGGAAATTTACAGAGTATTTCATCCATCATCAAGCAAATATACTTTCTTCTCAGCAGCTCATGGATCCTTCTCCAAAAGAGACCATATGCTATGCCACAAAGAAGCCATTAGCAAATACAAAAAAACAGAGATACTACTTTGTATCCTATCAGACCATAATAGAATGCTATTAGAAATAAGTGATAAAATAACAAACAAGAACTACTCCTACACCTAGAGGGTAAAAATATGCTATTGAATGATGCAATGATAACAGAAGACATCAGGGAAGAAACAAAAAAAATCTTAGAGGTAAATAAGAACAATGATACAGCATATCAAAATCTCTGGGACACTCTGATAGCAGTACTAAGAGGAAAGTTCATTGCATTGAGTTCATACATTAAAAAAATAAAAATTCAACAACTAAATGACCTAACATTACATCTCAAAGCCCTAGAAAAAGGACACATCAACACCAAAAATAGTAGAAGATAGGAAATAATTAAAATCAGAGTTGAAATCAATGAAATTGAAACAAGAGAAACAATTCAAAAAATTGACAAAACAAAAAGTTGGTTCTTTGAAAAAGTTAACAAAATTGATAAACCCCTAGCCACACTAATGAAGAGAAAGAGAGAAAAAACCAAATTACTAGAATTCATGATGAAAAAGGAAAGATCACAACAGACACCACTGAAATACATAACATAATTAGAAGCTACTTTGAAACCTATACTCCAACAAAATAGAAAATATCAAAGACATTGCCAAATTTTTAGAGATATATGATCCTCCCAAACTGAATCAGGAAGATGTACACAATTTAAACAGATCAATTTCAAGTACCGAAATAGAAGAAGCCATCAAAAGCCTACCAACCAATAAAAACCCAGACCAGATGGATTTACAGGCGAATGCTGCAATACCTTTAAAGAAGAACTAATAACAACATTCCTCAAAGTATTCCAGGAAATAGAAAAGGAGGAAACCCTTCCTAACTCATTCTATGAGTCTAGTATCACTTTGATACCAAAACCAGACAAAGACTTATCAAGGAAAGAAAACTTTAGACCAATATCCCTGATGAACATAGATGCAAAACTCCTTAACAAAATACTGGCAAATTGCATACAAAAATATATTTAAAAGATGGTGCACCATGATCAAGTGGGGTTTTCCCAGGGATGCAAGGTTGGTTCAACATCTGGAAATCAATAAATGTAATTCTTCACATCAATGAGACAGACATCATTACCCTATGTACATGTATGATTACACGAATGGTATGAATCTACATCATGTACAACCATGGAATCAAAATGATGTACCCCATTTGTGTACAACGTATCAAAATGCAGTCTGGAAAAAATAAAAAATAAATAAAATTTTTTTAAAAAGTTTGGAAACTAAAGAACTGGATACATAAAAAAAAAGTTCAGCATGCTTGGAAAACAATTAGCAGTTTCTTATAAAATTAAAATAAACATCATAAAATCTAGTATTTCCACTCCTAGGTATTTACCACCCAAGGAAAATTAAAACATGTCCACACAGAGACTTGTACATGATTATTTATAATAGTCTTATTCCTAATAGCTCCAAACTAGAAACCAAATATCCATCACTAATTAATAGATAAATCGTGCTATGTTCAGTCACATATATTTTGCTGTGTTCACACACGTATACCTATATGTTACTCAGCAATAAAATGAAACTACTAACACATGCCAGACTTAGTTGAATCACAAAGGCGTAAGCTAAGTGAAGGACCCAAACATAAAAGATTCTTTTCTGCTTAATTCCATTTATATGTTATTTTTAAAAGGTAAACAACTATAGTGAAAGAAACAGGCCAAGAGTTGGGGATGACAGATTTGCTGCTAAGGGATAGGAGAAAACATTTTGGGCTGATAAACATATTCTGTGTCCTCATTGGATGATGACTGACCTTAGTACTTCATATAGGTAGAATCATGAAGTGTTTGTCTTTTTGTGACTGACTTATTTCATTTAGCATAATATCTTCAAGGTTCATCAATGAGGTAGCATAAGTAAGAATTTCTTCCCTATTTAGGGCAGAATAATATTCTGCTATATGCATATCTAAAATGAATCTTTTATAAATAGTACTTGATTGAATGTTTTTATGCATTTTTCTAATCTCTATTTTTAGACTTAAGGTTATTGCTGATAAGAATGGACTGACTGCTGTTTTGCTATTTGTTTTGTATATGCATTATAGCTCTATTCTTCCTCATTTCCTGCATTATGGTCTTTTGTATTTAGTTGGTTTTGGTAGTGAAATATTTAGATCCTTTCTTATTTCCTTTTCTGTATATTCTATAGCTATTTTCTTTGTGGTTACCATAGGGAAAGCATTAACATCCTAAAGTTATAATGTTATAATTTGAATTTATTTCTAATTAGAATTTACAACAGCTTGACTTCAGAAACATAGAAAAATGCGACTCATTTTCAGTTCCTTCTCTTTATTAATACTTCCATTTGGTTCACGTTTTTTTTCTTGACTTTCTCCATATCTTCTCTTAGTTCTTTGAGCGTCTTTAAAACAGTTATTTTCTAGTCTTTATCTAGTAGGTTTGTCATCAGGTCTTTTGCATGGAGAATTTTCTTTAGTTTATATTTTTCCCTTGAATGGGTCATACTTTCCTAATTTCTTTATATACTTTGTGATTGTGATCTTTTTGTTGTTGTTGAAAACTAAATATTTAACTAATGTGGTCACTGTGAAATCAGATTCTCCCTCTTCTCCAGTCTGCTGTTTTATATTATTGTCTTTGTTTTCTTGGTTGTGGTAGGCTATCTCTGTGCCCAAGATCATCCTGATGTGTAAACTTAAATCCTTCTCAGGTCTTTTCTGAACCTATGCCTTTCCATGAATATACAGAATCGCCTTCAAACTTTCTGTACACATGCAGTTGTTTTTGAATGTCCTCGTCTTTAAAATCTGGCTCCCAGAAGCAGGGAATGTAAAAAAGGCACTGGCCCTTTAAATTTGGAAATCCCTTCAACCAGAGGAGAAGGGATTTTCAAAAGTATAGGAGGTTCAGCATCAGTGTTGCACATGATCACCTCCCAATCTGCACCCCTGTGATCAGAACTAATAATCAGTGATCAGAACATGGCAGGGTCCCATTTGTCCACCCTGTCCCCAGTAAGTGACATGCAAGCTGCTTCAGGAGCACATGCATGGCTGCCCTCACAGGGCAGGGGCAGAGAGATGGGTAACTGCTTCTAAGAGTTCAAATTGACCAAAAATGACCTCGATTTACCTTCTAAACCTTCCCCTGGAAGTTACGAGAGTTCAATTGGACCCAGAATTCCAAAGTAGTTACATCAGACAGATTCTACCAGTGCAATTTTTGTCTAGGTTGAAGAGACAAGTTCTTGGTGATTCCTACTCCACCCACTTCCCAGGAAACTTACTGAACCCAAAGTAAAAGGAATGGAGGGCAGGAAAGAAGGAATAAAAAAGAATAGTGAGAATGAACAAAACCAAATAGACATGAACCCAATCACAAGAATGTTTATTTTCAATATTTTAAACATACTATTAAAGAGAGCTTTTCTTGCTGGATAAAGTGGGAAAAAAACCCACATACATACTTTTAACAAATGATTCACTTTAAATATAAAGACACACAAAAAAAAAAAAAAGAGAGAGAGAAAACACAAATTGCCAATATCAGGATACAATACTAAATAATATTTTCCCCTTCATGGTAAAAAACACACAACATAAAAATTACCACCTTAACCATTTTTAAATGTACAATTCAGTACATTCACAAGGTTGTGCAACGAGGAGCATCTGCATAATTCCTTTCATCTTAAGCAACTGAAACTGTACCCTTTAAACAGTAACTCTCCATTCCTTCTCCCCCATCCTGCCACTGGCCAGGGATGTCTACAGATGCCACAGATACCAAAAGAACTCTGTTAGGTTCATATTGAAGGCTCACAGTCTCACATGGTGTCCCAACTGACTAAATTTTCATTCAGGATAATTACTAATTGCTGCCATAAGCTATAGATTGTGCCAAACAATTCATGTACCTCTCCCACAATCCTGTTATGTAAATGCTATTTTTGTTTATATTTTGTAGATGAGGAAATTGGGTCTTACAGAGGATAATTGACTTGCCAAAGTCACACCATTGTTAGCAAAACCATTTACTTATTGGGCTCTCATCCTGGAAATATTCCTAGCCTCAAAAATGTCCCATCAAAATGACTCTAAATCCATATATTATTTTTTAAAGCAAGAGCAGAGATTTTTTTTTTTTTTTTTTAACAATGTTACAGCCTGAAAGTCTTGAAGGAAGAATGGAAAAACTACTCCCTGAATTGCTGCCACTGTTGCCGTGGAAACCTGAAAAGAGATTACATACACATCAGTTTTACAACTCCATCTTTTAATAGGTGGAATATAACCACAGGCTGCTGATTCCTCATGGAAAACTCCCAGAAAAATCCATCTAATCAAAAAAAAATCTCTTTAGCTTTTCTAATACAAAAATCCCAATTCGCAGAGTAAACTGAACTCTGTCGGACGGGGTGGATAGTGATTCTCTTTTCCTGAACAGCTGCCCATCTTCTGCTTTCTGAAATGGGAACCAAAACAAACAAACAAATAAATGAGTGAATAAATAAATAACATAATAAGAAAGGCAAGAACAAGAAGCTACGATGCATTTAATGTACATGTCATAAGAGCCAGAGAAAGAGGGGCTAGAAAGGGCTTTGTGGGCACTGATGTAAAGGAGTAGTAAATATTTTTGAGATAAATAAGAAAATGTAAATTGGTCCTCCTAGCAATGAAAGCAGCCTCCTCCACTTGAAGCAAAATAAAACACTCGGCCAGCACAGTTTACCTCTATCGAGTATTCCTGTGATGGCGAGTACAGACACTGTCAACTGGAATCATCTGTCATAGTAGGATGGAATCTGAAACTGCATGTCATAAATCTGCTTACAAAGAAAGACCAGTGTCCTTTGCTTATCTAGATTTAAGCTCTTTAGTAATTCCATCAGAAAGCTAGTTTTAAAAGTCACAAAATTGAAGCAGGAATAGTAAGTAAAATGTGAAATGATTTGCTCAGTTTTTCATGATTTTAGACTTTGTTTCAATCAGTATAAATGATTAAGTAGATTAATTCATTAGGATTGGATTTGGTTGAAAGTGAGAAATCTCAAAGTAACAATGACTTAAACAACATAAAATTTACTTTCTGTCTCATTTGAAAGACTGCCTCAGTCACGTGGGGCTGATTTGGCAGCTCCACCATCATCAGAGATGCAGGCCCAACTTGTCACTCCAACAGTCTCAGAATGTGACTCCCAACTCATATCCAAGATGGCTGAGCTGCTGCCTACATAGCCACAGTAGAGTCTGCAGAAAGGAGAAAGGAATAAAGAAGGACCCTCATTCCCTAAAAGAAAATTGATCTGAAGTCTCATAGACTTTTCTACCTTCATTGACCATGTTCCACGTGGTTAAGTTTACCTGTATGACCCAGGCAAAAGGGACTCACCATGCTGTGTAGAAATAACTAGAGAGGAAAGGGATCAGCTTTTCTCTGCTTAGTCCAGGGTCATAGGATTAAGATTTGATTAATTTATTCATTTATCTATATATTCGTTCAAGTTACAATTATTAATCATATGGCATGTGCCAGACTTTGTGTTAGAATCTGGACATCAAAATGATAATAGAAACACATAAGTAAGAAAATCATGTCAACACAGCATGAAAAGAATTTCATAGAGATAAAAAAGTAGCTAACTTGGTTGAGTTGCAAGGGAGAGATTTCAAGGAAATTTTTACAGAGAAAATGCCATGACAGCTAAATCTTTTTAAAAAAAATAGGAGTTTGCCAATTTTCTACCTTTCTCAGGTAGCGAAGATCTGGGAGAGAGAGAAAAAAAAAGCAAGAATTACTGGGGAGTGTTGGAAAATGAAGGAAACATTCCAGGCAGAAGGATGAACAGATGCAAATGTGACAAATTATGGGGAAGTATGGCTAGTGAGGAATGCTCAGTGGTTCCACAGGACTTGCAATGGGGATAAGAGATGTAGGAAGGGAGCCAGGGAGGAATGGGAGGAGATGAAATTGAAATACAGGCAGGGCCCCATGGCAAAGGGCTCAGTAGAAGGTTGGAGAGTTTTCACAACATTCCACATCCAGTGGAAAGCCACTAGGGAAGTCTAGGAATGGAAGGATCACATGAGAATGTGTTTTGAAAGATTAATATGGAGGGCATGCGGAAATATGGAAGGCAGATGGAAGGTAGGCATGATTGAAAGCAAGAAAACTGTTCATTTGTCAAGCATATTCTGAGCATCAGCTCTGTGCCAGTCACTCTGTTAAGTGTAAAGACACCAAGTGGAGTGAGTGCAACATAAACCAGCATTCGGAGTGCTCTGCAACATGTGTGAACAGAAAAGGTGGAGGATGATCAGGGAGGACAGTAAAGAAAGTGCCTGAGTCTACAAGAATGGAACAAAAAGTTTCAGAGAAAAGTGAATTTTAGTTAGCAAAAGCTAAACAGAAGTTTGACAATATGTCAAGGCTGCGAAAGTCATTCTTGGTGGAGAAAATACAGTACCTACAAACAAAAAGTGGCACGTAGAAAATCTGTGTGTCTGAGGTTCAAGATGCAAATGGGGATTGTGGAGAATTAGTGCCAGATGAAACGGAAACACCTGAGGAATCACATAATCAGACCTGGTAAGAAGTGTCAACCAGTGTCTAGGTAAATGAGATGAGATCCTGACTTAGAGGGTATGGACAGGGAGGCATACTGGTTTGGATCTGGAATATCCCCCAAAAGCTCATATATTGAAGGCTTTATTCCCAGTACAGCAATGTTCAGAGGTGGGACTTTGGACGTACGATTGGATTGTGAGGGTATTAACCTCATCAGTTAGTTCACAGCTGATGGTGTGTTATGGGGAGGCGTTGGAAAGTTTAGGAGGTGAGGCCTAGTTGGAGGAAGTAGGTCATTGGGGTGTACCCTGGAAGAATATATCCTGTCCTTAACCTATCTGTGTCTGTCTCTCCCAATCCCTCTCCTTCCTGGCAATCATGAAGTGAGAAGATGTATTCCCCATGATATTCTACCTTACCCCAGACCCAAAGCAATGGAGCCAGCTGACATGGACTGAAAGTATTGAAAATATGAGTCAAAATAAATCTTTCCTCCAGTTTTAGTCAGCTTTTTCATTGCTGTGACAAGAAGACCTGACAAGATTTCAGAGGTCTCAGTTCACAGACAGCCAACTCCATAGCTCCAGGCCTGAGGTGAAGCAGAACATCATGGTGGAAGGGTATGGCAGAGGAAAGCAAATCAGGACATAGCAACAAGGAAGGAGAGAGAAAGCTACACTCACCAGAGACAAAATATAAACCCCAAAGGCACAACCCCAGTGACCTATCTCCTCCAGTCACACCCTACCTGCCTATGGTTACCACCCAGTTGATCCATATTCATGAATTAATCCACCCATTAGGACAACTCTCAAATCTAATCATTTTGCCTCTGCACATTCTTGCTTTGTCTCACACATGAGCTTTTGGGGACACCTCATCTCCAAACCACACTTTCCTTAACTTGTGTTTCTTAGGTATTTTGTCACAGTGACAAAAAGCTGACTAATACAGGAGGTCCCCAAATTGCACATTTCTATTTGCTCTTCCTGATCCATCCTCTGCCTTTCTCAATTCTGCTGTATTGCAGGAGACTCTGTTGCATGGATTGCATCAATAGGTTCTGGCTAACTGTTGGCTCAACCTATGGGGAGAAACAGAAGATTAATGGGGAGGAGGACGTGAGGGAGTGAGGTCAGCCTAGTTATCTGAATAGAGTCCCCGTTGCCTGCCTGTGACTTTAGGCTCCTGGTGGGTAGCCCTAGCTGCAAGGAGCTCTTGCACTTTTTCTCTTCCCTGTTCTGTCACTTTCTCATGTTCTGATTCCCAGAATCACCCCATGCCTTTCCCATTTAGGCAGTGAAGTGGTAACAGAAACCCACTAGCTACAGGGTATTACACTATCCTTTGTGGTTTCCCTACACTATGCTTATACTAAATAGTCCCTTTATTAAATTCTCAAATTATGCAAAATGTGTGCCAACTGTTTGCTGCCAGGATCCTGAGTAATATAATCACTAAACACCACCCTCTCTTAAACTCCCTTTCTTCACAATTCTTGCAGCTTTCGTGTGTAAGTTGGAACCACCCGTATTCCAGAAGGAATAATTAAATCTTCGAGATGGTTCATAGCTCTCACAGTTCTTGTTTGAAATGTCAAAGATAACAATCTGGTGGGTTCAGATGAATTTAGACTTCCAAACACTAAATTCTTGCTACCAACAAGTTCACACGTTACTTGGAGAGATAAACTTATACACAAATAGTTAACAGTAAACCCTACCAGACTAGTCTCTGGCACACTTTTGGAGCACAGCAGTTTAACCAAATAGTCCAGACCAAATAAAATCCATCATTTCCAATTCCAAATTCCAAGGAGAGAGAATCTAATTGTCTATCTTTACTTACTTATTTATTTATTATTTATTAGTTGTAGAAAGACACAATACCTTTGATTTATTTATTTTTATGTGGTACTGAGGATTGAACCCAGTGCTTCATACATGGTAGGCAAGCACTTCACCACTGAACTACAAGCCCAGCCCCTAATTGTCTATCTTAAATCTGGAGTTCAGTCCTAATCCTGTTGGGGTGGGTCACAGTACTGATGTGGCTGCCTGGGATTCACCATTCTGTGGGGTCAGGAAGTTTCCAGAGAATGGATACTGGTATAGAAGAAGACATCCCTAAAATCATCTATCTCAGTAGACACATGTAAGCCCTATTTAGTCTTTCTTTAAGTGAATAATTTCCTAAGGCAGATTGTGATGTGCCAAGAAAGGCTAATTTAAAGTCTCTGATCATAAGTAGTGCTGATTTTTTTTCTTTTTTTGAAGAGAAAGAATAATAGCATATTTACAATTCAGTTATATTTCTTTTAATTTAATCTAGTCCTGCAATGATTTTTTTTTCAGGGGGTGGTGTTATTTCTCCACCTGCCACACAGCTGGGTCCAAGGACGCCCTGCATGCTCCCAGCATGCTCGGGGTTTAGTTTCCATGCCAACCAGTCTAGGAGTGTTTCCACCCTATCAGCCTGAGCAGGGGTAAACACTAATAGAATAGGCGTGTATAAGGAAGAGTAAGAGACAGGTTGAATAAGTGTACGCAATTATTTTTATAGCACTGTGGTCCCAAAGTATTCCATATGATAGTCCCCTTTATAAAATGAGATAACAAGAGGCAGATTACAAAGTCTTTCCTGCTAAGTGCTCAGAATTCTTTCAAATATGCTTTTACATTATCCTCACAGGATCTCTAAGAAATAATAGTCTTAATTTGCAGGCTGGGAAACTAAGGCACAGAATGATGAAATAGTCCTCTTGAACACACAGGATGAAGCAATGCTAGCATTGGGATAGAATTCTGGAATCCTGATTCTCAAAACTACATTTTTCAATGAAGTTTTCCCTGTCACTCTCTGCTTTAAGATCCAGAGCAAATCAATTTAATTTATTTTGATTAAATAGTATCCTCATTATATTTGTGTTAATTGCCAAAACAGCAAAAATGGTGGGGAAAGTTTCTGGGGAAGAAAATTGGGTTAACTATTAAAGAAAAAGGTAGAAAGCAGGTATATATGTTTAACTCCAATTTTAAAATTCACCTAATTCTTTTTGCAAGGAAAAGAAAAAACATCCAGCTCTGGAATAACAGAAGTTTAATCCACTGGCATGAGGCAGTGACTCTGGAAAATAACTGTATGATCTTAACGTGGCTAAGATTAACAGATGGTGAGAGAGAACCATTGTTCAAAGATCATGAGATTTTTCTCACCTCATTTCTCCACATGAAAAGTTACAACCAACAAAAATATCACTCTGGCGACTGAATGTAGAAATGCCAGGATATAATTTCATGTCCCTGATATTTGTCCAAAGCAAAATTAATCACTTTAAAAGCACTCCAAAAGTTGAAGGCCAGTGACTTGCTAGTGCCAGGCACTTTCTGAACCCAGAGGCTGGGATTCTCTGAATACTTGTTTTGGACTTGCAGTTTTAGAGAATGTCAATCTCTCCCCTGACTTTTCAGGACAAGGAAATGTTAACATCCACTTACATCACCACATCTTGTGCCCAGAATCTTCTCTGCAGAGTAGAATATTGGCTTAGGACAGAGAAAACCTCTTTACCCCTATCCTGAGGACCATCTCCATGGTTGCCATTGCCTATTTTCCTTGGGGCGACAAGCTCCTGTTGGATGCACCCCATCCCCAGGGAACAGAGCTCTAGAGTCAGACTTTCAGGGTTCAGATTCTGGTTCATGGTATGTTTCAATAACACTTCCAATGAGTGGCTATGGGTGACACTCTTCCCTGTCTCACTTTAAGTGCTTCCATCTATAAATACGAACATTACCATTAACAGCTTCATGAGGTTATTGTGAGGCTCAAACTAGATAATCCACATAAAGTTTTAATTCGAAGCCTAGAACATAAGTAGCCCTCAATTACTGTAAGGTATTTATGGAAATAACTCCCCAGAAATCTGTCTCATTGTGGAACTGGGCCTCTGCTTATCAGATCAGTCTCTTGTTTTACACCTGGAGAGAGAAACACAGAGCAGGACAAGGGAAAACTAAAATGGGAAAACCGTGAGGCTATGAAAGTGGTCCAATTAAACAGCTTCCAGAAGCATGAATTGAGGGTCTTTCTAGGTAGAATGGAGGATCATGTGCACAGAACAGTTATGTGGGCACAGTAAGGTTTGAAGGACACAAACGTATTAAGCCTATTTATAAGAATAGACAGAATTTAGAAAGTATAAATTAAATGAAAGGTGTGCATTGCAAACTAGGTTTTCCCCTGACTCATTAGAATGGCAAGTCAGCTGTCCCTTAACACACATGGAGTGTTGCTTTCATAGAGTGGAACAATTAAGAGGCTGCAACAAGTCAAGACACAAGCAGTAAATCTATGCCATGTCCAGACTTCAAGCACAGCTTAGTCATTTTAGATGGTGAAAAAGTAAATTCCATAGAAGAATTCAAGAGACACAAGTAATATGCTTAAGGGATTCTGAATATATTTGCAAAGAAAGGTTTATTCTTCGCTGCTTTCAATATATTGCTTGAAGCAAGAATAATCTCTTCATTACATCCCTGGTTCACACTGCTTTTCCTTTTTAACATGCTGCTCTTCCTTTGCCACACAAAGATATTTCGGATCTGCCATAAACACAGATACTCCCCATGCAGTATAATGATAAACTAGCTGTTACAAAGAGCTTAGATGCCAGACAGAGAATTCCTCCATATCTAACCCAAGTTATTTTCTGTGGCTTAACATATTTTCAATAGCAGTTCCACCACATGCTTAACTCTAACATAGAATTCCTTTCACCCGCTACGGAAAAAAAATTATCAAAGAGACTATTGCTTCTGTGGAAGTCCTTGTACTTGACTTCAGAGGAATTATCCTTTCCCTCATTCCAACATGCTTTATGAGGTTGTCCCAACCTGGCTGCATTAAACCCCCCAAATGTGTGATTCAGTTGCTGAGATTGGAAGGGTCCCAAGAGTCTTTGAAAGACAAGAAAGAATGCTTTCAAGCCCTGAGACCATTAATTATCCTAACAGAACACCTAAGCAAGGGGAGCATTTCCCCTCCACAGACAGCATTACCCCAGATCCCCTCAGAGTTCCATCTCCAAAAGCTGACACCCTCTATCCTGTAGACTCTGAATATCCTCTGCCCTGCTACGTGGATCATGATGCTTCTGACCAGAGAGATAATATGTCAAAATGCCAGCTGGGCCTCCACACAGGAAGCAGCATGTACGCACATCTGTGTAGCCTACTGCTGCCTCGCTGCATAATTAAGAGTTAGGATTGAAACCAGAGTGAACGAGGTTTGAATACTGGCTCCCTCGCTCAGGAGCTCTGTGACCTTGTGCAAGTTGCTGACACTTTCTGTGACTCAGTTCCTCATCTATCAATTGAAGATAACAATACACTTACCTCTTTGAATTTGGAGAAAATTAAATGAGGAAATTTATGTAAAGAATTCAATAAGGACATAAGCAGTCAATAAATATTAGCTATTGTCATAGTAGGTAAACTTGGGAGATGCAACCTGGCCTTCTCCCTCCTGAGCAGTCCTTCATTCGTGAGGTGATTATTGATCCAACTCAGGGAAAACATCCAAGGGACTCGTCAGTTACTCATGTAAGAGCCTGAAGGTGAAAACTATATGCAATATTCAAATTTGAGGAAACTATATGTAAATACCCAAATCTGAGGAAGTAAGTACAGTTAAAGAAACCCATCTCCTCTGTAATACAAAATTCCTTCTTTGCCTAAAAATTATTCCACCATAATCTGGGTTCACTACATAAGCACCTAATTAAAAACCCAGCAAATTAGTCAGTGATTTTCACAAGAAGATAGACAGATTGCCAATAAGTAATTAAAATTTTAACCTTACTAATGATTTTATAAAGTGAACAATGAGCTCTACATTTATTTACAAAGACTTTAAAATGATAATATTATATATCTAGACCTTCCCCCTTTTCTCCACAAACTAAAACCCCCAAAACTACAAATAAACATTTTGACCAAAATAAGTAAAGGAGAAAAAGAGCAAAGAAGCAGCAGAAATTCTGCAGAACACAGAAACAAAGAATGACCTTCGTGAGGAAGAAAAGGGATCATTTTTCCTCCACTACTCCATCCTCCCACTCAGAATCAGCTCAGAACCAGAAAGGACTTCCCCCCACTGGGAAGAGATGAGCAAGAAGACTCCAGAAGGTCCCACCACCACACAGCCTTTGATTGTGCAGACTCCTGCTGCCCTTAGGGGCTCCAAGTCCAGCTCAGGGGGTCTTTCAGATTTATACACACTACTGTATATATATTTACATATATATAGTACCAAGGTTAAAATTGGGTATGGTGGCAAATGTCTGTATTCCCAGCAACTCAGTAGGCTGAGGTCAGAGGATGGCACATTTGAGACCAGCCTAAGCAACTTAGTGAAACCAGTCTCAAAATAAAAAATAAAAATGACTGGGGATGTAGCTCAGTGGTAAAGCGCTCCTAGGCTCAATCCCCAGTACCCCAAAAATAAGTAAAAACAGTTAACCAAAGATACAATAAGTTGTTAAGGAATGCACAGTATGAAAAGATGAAAATTGTAACATCAAAACATAAAAGTCTACAGTATCATATACAGCAGAAGTTGTTACCAATTTAAAATGGCAGATTATTATAATGATAAATTTTTATGTTTCATGATAGCCATAAAACAAAACAATGGAAGACAAGCATTTGGAGGTTTCAAGATGGCGGACTAGAGGGTGGCTGCATTTCATGTTGCTCCAGGACGCAGGATTCAAAAGAGGAGATAGTGAGAGACTTGGGACCAACTCAAAGCCGCCGGGTGAGTCTCTCCCGTTGGGGAGGCGTCCCGGATGGGGCGGTAGCCCCGGAACCCAGGGAACTTTGTGAAGTAGAGTTGCTCGGCGAGACGCCCCTCCCCCCGCTGGAGCGGTAAACACGGACAACTGGGATCATCGTAGAGGAGGCGGCTCAGCACAGCGCTTGGACTCGGAGCAACCACTGGGGCTCCGGGCGGCTGCCTGAGGAGGAGCTGCGTGGCGAGCTGTTTAGTCTCAGAGCGACCGCTCCTGAACACCGGGGGTTGCCCGGAGGAAGAGGAGAAGCACAGCAGGTCGCTTGGTCTGGGAGTGACTGCATCAGAGCCTCAGGCAGTTGCCAGAGGAGCAGGTGAGTGGTGAGTTGTTTGGACTCAAAGCGACCGCTCCTGAACACCCGGGGGGTTGCCTGGAGGAGGAGCGCGGTGGGTCCCTTGGTCTCCAAGCGACCACTCCTGAACACCCGGGGGGCTACCCCGAGGAGGAGGAAGAACAGGGCGGGTCACTTGGACTCGGAGTGACTGTCTAGGGCTACGGGCGGTTGGCGGGAGGAGGAGACGCAAAGTGAGTTGCTTGGACTCGTAGTGACTGCGTCGGAAACCAGGCCGCTGTCCAGAGGAAGAGGTGTGTGGTGGGTCTCTGGGTCTCAGAGCTATTGTACGGGCTCCAGGTGGCAGCTCAGAGGAGGGGCCGCATAGCCAGGCAATTAGGTACAGAGCAGGGTCCCAGGACCTAGGCGGCTTCTTGATGGAAGAGCCGCACAGAGACACACCTAGGGGCAGAGCGAAGTTTCCAGGACTGCGGGCAGATTCTCTGAGGAGAGGCAGCCTAAGGAGACTCGTCTGCGAAGGGTGAGGCTCCCAGGCCCAGGAGGTAGGTCCCGGCCCCTGGGAACGTTGCAGAGGAAGACAGCCCAGCCCAGGTGGTAGTTGTAGATTGAGGGGAACCTCTAGAAGGGGAACTGACCAGGGAGACCTCCCCAACAGGTGAGTCTTCCCTGTCAGGTGAGGTTTTCCCACAAGGATGGTAAAACCAGAGACACAGGCACAAACAGGCCTTGCCTCAGCCCGCAGCCTAGTTCCCCTTTGGATGACCATTGGTCAACAAGTGGAGGCACCTCTGCCCACTATCAGGGAATATACCTCACCTGAGGGTCACCACCCCTAGAGAGGCAGCTTCCTTGTGGAGCACCGCATTATCAACTTCCTCCAAGACTGCAGGCTACTGAAGGATAAGAGGGGATATACTAGCGATCTTCAGGGATATTATAAGTCGATAGAGGAAATCTGCAATATCTTAATGACCCACTGATTCCTGAACAATATGAGAAAACAAGGGAAGAAAATGCCCCAAACAAATCTAGATGTTACATCAATAAAATCCAACAACAGCATGGCAGAAGAAATGACAGAAAGGGAGTTCAGAATGTACATAATTAAAATGATTAGGGAAGCAAATGATGAGATGAAAGAGCAAATGCAGGCATTGAATGATGAGATGAAAGAGCAAATGCAGGCATTGAATGATAGCACCAATCAACAGTTAAAAGAGCAAATACGGGAAGCAAAAGATCATTTCAATAAAGAGTTAGAGATATTGAAAAAAAAAACAAACAGAAATCCTTGAAATGAAGGAAACAATAAACCAAATTAAGAACTCCATAGAAAGCATAACCAATAGGATAGAACACCTGGAAGACAGAACCTCAGATATTGAAGACAAATATTTAACCTTGAAAACAAAGTTGAACAAACAGAGAAGATGGTAAGAAATCATGAACAGAATCTCCAAGAACTATGGGATATCATGAAAAGGCCAAATTTGAGAATTATTGGGATTGAGGAAGGCTTAGAGAAACAAACCAAAGGAATGAACAATCTATTCAATGAAATATCAGAAAATTTCCCAAATCTGAAGAATGAAATGGAAAAATCAAGTTCAAGAGGCTTATAGGACTCCAAATACACAAAATTACAACAGACCCACACCAAGGCACATTATAATGAAAATACCTAACATACAAAATAAAGACAGAATTTTAAAGGATGTGAGAGAAAAGAATCAAATTACATTCAGGGGGAAACCAATGCGGATATCAGCAGATTTTTCAATTCAGACCCTAAAAGCTAGAAGGGCCTGGAACAACATTTTTCAAGCTCTGAAAGAAAATGGATGCCAACCAAGAATCTTATACCCAGCAAAACTTACCTTCAAATTTGACGATGAAATAAAATCCTTCCATGATAAACAAAAGCTAAAAGAATTTACAAAAAGAAAGCCAGCATTACAGAACATTCTCAGCAAAATATTCCATGAGGAAGAGATAAAACACAAAGAAGCAAATCAGCAAAGGGAGGAATTATCCTAAAGGAACTGTCAAATAAAGGAGGAATCAAGTTGTGTCAAAAAAATAAATAAATAAATAAAATTTAAAAAATGAACCAAATGACTGGGAATACAAATCATATCTCAATAATAACCCTGAATGTTAATGGCCTGAATTCATCAATCAAAAGACATAGACTGGCAGATTGGATTAAAAAGAAAGATCCAACAATATGTTGCCTGCAAGAGACTCACCTCATAGAAAGAGATACCCATAGACTAAAGGTTAAAGGATGGGGAAAAACATACCATGCACATGGACTCAGTAAAAAAGCTGGAGTATCCATCCTCATTTCAGATAATGTGGACTTCAAGTCAAAGTTAGTCAGAAGGGATAAAGAAGGACATTTCATACTGCTTAAAGGAAGCATAAATCAGCAAGATATAACAATCATAAACATCTATGCCCCAAACAGTGGCTCATCCATGTATGTCAAACAAATCCTTCTCAATTTTAGAAACCAAATAGACCATAACACAATAATACTAGGTGATTTTAACACGCCTCTTTCACCACTGGACAGATCTTCCAAACAAAAATTGAACAAAGAAACCATAGATCTCAATAACACAATCAATAATTTAGACTTAACAGACATTTATAGAATATACCATCCAACCAAGAGCAAATACACTTTCTTCTCAGCAGCACATGGATCCTTCTCTAAAATAGACCATATATTATGCCACAAAGCTAATGTCAGCAAATACAAGAAGATAGAGACACTACCTTGTATTCTATCAGATCATAATGGATTGAAGTTAGAAATAAAAGAAAGAGTAAAAAACAGAAACTACTCCAACACCTGGAGATTAAACAATATGCTATTATATGATGAATGGATAACAAATGATATTAGGAAGGAAATTAAAAAATTCTTAGAGGTAAATGAGAACAAAGAAACATCATATCAAAATCTCTGGGACACTATGAAAGCAGTACTTAGAGGAAAATTTATTTCATAGAGCGCATTTAATAAAAGAAGTAAAACTCAACAAATCAACGACCTAACACTACAGCTCAAAGCCCTAGAAAAAGAAGAACAGACCAACACCAAAAGTAGTAGAAGACAGGAAATAGTCAAACTCAGAGCTGAAATCAACGAAATTGAAACAAAAGAAACAATACAAAAAATTGACAAAATAAATAGTTGGTTCTTCGAAAAAATAAACAAAATTGATAAACCTTTAGCCACACTAACAAAGAGAAGACGAGAGAAAACCCAAATCACCAAAATTCGGAATGAACAAGGAAATATCACAACAGATATGACTGAAATACAAAACATAATTAGAAGCAATTTTGAAAATCTATACTCCAACAAAATAGAAAATTTCGAAGACATCAACAGGTTTCTAGAGACATATGAATTGCCTAAACTGAATGAGGAGGACATACACAATTTAAATAGACTAATTTCAAGTAATCAAATAGAAGAAGTCATCAAAAGCCTACCAACAAAGAAAAGTCCAGGACCAGATGGGTTCTCAGCCGAGTTCTACAAAACCTTTAAAGAAGAGCTCATTCCAATACTTCTCAAAGTATTCCATAAAATAGAAGAGGAGGGAACCCTCCCAAACTCATTGTATGAAGCCAATATCACCCTGATACCTAAACCAGACAGAGACACATCGAGGAAAGAAAATTTCAGACCAATATCCTTAATGAACATCGACGCAAAAATTCTAAACAAAATTTTAGCAAATCACATACAAAAACATATTAAAAAGATAGTGCACCATGATCAAGTGGGTTTCATCCCAGGGATGCAAGGTTGGTTCAACATCAGGAAATCAATAAATGTCATTCACCATATCAATAGACTTAAAGTCAAGAATCACATGATTATTTCAATAGATGCAGAGAAAGCATTTGATAAAATACAGCACCCTTCATGCTCAAAACACTAGAAAAAATAGGGATAGTGGGAACATTCCTTAACATTGTAAAGGCCATCTATGCTAAGCCCATGGCTAATATTTAGTTTCATACCATAGTGGTCTGAAATGATACTAAGTATGATTTCAATCTTCTCATATTGATTAAGATTTGTTTTGTGGCCTACCATATGGTCTATCCTGAAGAATATTCCATGAAACTAAATATAAATGACAGGTGGAATTTTGTAAAATTTATGATATGTAAATTAAACATTATTCTTTTGAACAGTTAATTGGTCAAAGAAGGAATCAAAATTAAACTTAAAAATATCTCGAGATAAATAACAATGAAAAGACAGCATACCAAAACATACAGGATACTGCAAAAATTACAGAAGAGTAACTTACAACAATAAATACCTATGTTAAAGAAAAGAAAAAAAATCTCAATGAAAGTCCAACATTATGTCTCAAGGAACTACAGTAAGGAGAACAAACTAAACCCAAAATTAGTAGAAGGAAGAAAAGTAAAAAAAATAAGAAGGGAAATAAATAGAGAAAAGAAAACTTATAGAAAGAATCCATAAAACTAAGACTAGGTTTTTTGAAAAAATAAACCAAATCAATAAACTCGTAGTCTAAGAAAAAACAGTGAAGACTTAAAAAATAAAATAAAAAATAAAACTCAAGAAATTACAACAGACACATCAGAAATTAAAAGGACCGTAAGGGAACCATTATGAACATTCATATGCCCACAAATCAAATTACTTAGGAAAATGGAAAAATTCTTAGAAAAATATTGTCTACCAAGATTGACTCAGGAAGAAGTAGAAAGCCTGAACAGAACAATTACAAAAAAAATTGAAGAAGTAATCAAAAACCTTCCAACAAAGAAAAGTCAGATGACTTCACAGATAAATTCTATCAAATGTGATCTCACTAAAATGTGAAATCTTAAAAAAAAAAGATTCTAATACATAGAGATACAGAACAGAACAGTGAGTGATTACCAGAGGGGTATGGTAGGAAGAAATGAAAACTATAACTCAGAGGATACAAAATAACAAATATGTAAGATGAACAAATCTAGAAATCCAAAGTACAACGTAAGGACTATAGGTAATAAATTGTACTGTATATGGGATTCAGAGTAGATATTATTTGCTCTAACCACGAAACAAATGAATAACTATAGGAGATAATGGATTTATTGATTTGTTTCATTATAGGAACCTTTTTACTATCTACTCATATCATATAGGATCATGTTGCATACCTTAAGTATACACAATAAAATTTATCTTAAAAAGAACAGCCTATAAAAAGTTTATGCATTTTGACCAAGTATTCCCATTTATGGAAATTTATTCTGAGGAAATAATGAGAAATGAAAATAAATATATATGTACAAGAAAGTTCAAGGGAGCATTATTTTAACAAAACAACTAAAAAATAAAACATCATAAATACCCACGACTAAGGAATTGCTTAAATAAATTATGATAACTCAATATAATGAAATATCATAGACTCATTAAAATCACATATTCAAAGAGTATTTAATAACATGGGAAAGCATTTGCAACAGAATGTTATTTTCTAAATTGGGTACAGAACTTCTCTACATTGAGAAAATTTTTAAAGTAATAATACACTATTACCAGTGAATATTTTTAATGAATAAATAGAATCACATTTGTTTTCTTTTCTATAAATTTTATATTCCAAATTTTCTGTAATTAGCATCCATTCATTTTATGATCAGTATTTTTTTGTTTTGTTTTATTTTGTAATTTGTGTGTCCCAGCCTCTCAGGGACTTGATCTTTGTGAACTTATTTACACTTGAATGTTACCTTCTTAGGAAATGAATTCTGAGCTCCAAACAATAATCCTGCTGGGTAGACTCTGAGCCATTCTGGCAGGTGGACAGGATAACTTGAAGAGTTAGTCTCTCATTCTTCCATACCTCTGTTCACATCACAGTAGGTCATAGGTGAGCCTTACAGGAGGCCTCAGGGTCAATGATGGGAAAATGACAAAGTAGCAGAGACAGCCCAGTGAGCAGAGCCATTATCATTAGATTCTAGTCAGCAAGCTGTCACTAAGTTGTTGGGAGGGATAGCAATTATTTATTTCTGAATAATCAGTAGGCTGTAGCTATGCAATCAATCTACATTTTCTTTGGAGGTAGAGGAGTCCAACATCTGAGAAGATTTTCAAGTCAGCCTTTCCCAGGGATAGTTTGATCTCAGAAAAGAAAACAAAGGGAAGAAAAAAAAAAAACAAAAAAAAAAAACGAAACGTGGTTCTTTTACATCATCTTTACTCACCACCCAGTCTGGTTCAGGATGCAAAGGGCAACAGTGGCCGCATATCACACTGGACCTTATAGTTTCTGAAAGCATTTCACTTCAGTCAGCTTGGCATGATTATGACCAAAACACCCAACACAGACAACTTAGAGGAGGAAAAGATTATTTTGGCTAATGGTTTCAGAGGTTCAGTTCATGGTCTATCAATTTCTTTGCTCTGGGCCTAAGTTGAGGCAGAACATCATGGTGGAAGGGTGTGGCAGAGGAAAGCAGTTCAGGTATGACAACCAGAAAGCAGAAAGAGCTTGCTCACTAGGGACAAAATACAAACCCAAAGGTATGCCCCCAGTGACCTACCTCCTCCAGTCACACTCCACCTGCCTACAGTTACTACTCCGTTAGTTAATTCATTCAAGTGGATGGATTCACTGATTAGGTTTTAGTTCCCGTAATTTAATCATTTCACCTTTGAACATTCTTGTGTTGTCTCACACATGAGCTTTCAGAGGTCACCTCATATCCAAATCATAAATTTTACCAGTTTTTTTGAAATTGCAGTATTACTAATTGCTATTCTTTCACATGCATAGAGTAGTCTATTATTCTGAGGCATCTTGCCAATAATAATTAGTAATTTTTTATGTCACCCTAGGAAATTCAGCATTAGTAGCATTATTGCCATCTGAAACCCATGAGAATATCATGAAAGTTGATGCCTTACCAGTCACTGGCAAAACCAAAATTATACTTATTTCCTGGCTCCTTGCTTAACAGAAGCTAGATAGAATGATAGAATTTTCTGATTGAAAGCTAAAAGATGTGTTATTTATGTGTAAGAATAAGTAAAATGATTGTGATTTGTTCTCATCTCAAATAAAAATGGTCATGTAGTCTTTTAATTAAACTATGTGATCACACTGTCTTGGTCACAATTAGAGCGAGTAGAAAAAGAACTATGTGGGAACCAGGAAAAGAAAGATCTAATCCTGGAGTTACCACTAAAAATCAACCATTTATTTTGCATCTCACTCTCTTTGAAATAGGTAGCTAAGAATATCTACCCCAAACCTCACAAAAAATAATGTGACTGTGAAAGTTCTATAAATATAACAAAGGAAAATGGTAAAAAAAAAAAAAAAAGTTTTAAAAAGAAAACAAAGTAAAGCATTCTCATTAACTTTATTAAGTCATAATTTAATGTAGTAAAACAAAATATATTAATATAATATATAAAATATTAATATAAATAATATAATAAAATCTATTAATACAACATAATAGATTTCAAGTAAACATTTTGATGTGTTTTTAATAATGTATATACCTCTATAATCACCCCAAGAATCAGATATGGATAATTTCCCAACCCCAGAAAATTTCCTCCGGCTCCCTCAGGGCCAGTCATTCCCCAGGCAGCTCTGATCTGATTTTTATCAATAGATTAAGTACTCAATTATACCTAGCTTCTTCCAATTAACACAATGTTTCAGGAGACTCACTAATCTTCTTACATGTAATAGTATTTGATTCCTTTTTATTAATGTATAGTTTTCCAAAGTATTCAATTGTAGGCATATACCTCAATTGGTTAATACATCCTGAGTTGACGGATTGTTTCCAGGTAGAGCATATTTTTAATAAATCTGCTAGGAACCTTCTTGCACAAGTACTTCGGTGGACATGTGTTGTTTCTCTTGAGTACAAGCCAAGGAGTGGAACTGATGAGTCATAAAATAAGTGTAATTTTTGGAGCTGAAAAAAATAGCTCATGTTGGAGAGCACTTGCCTAGCATGTGCAAGGACCCCAGTTCAAATCCCTGGTCCCTCAGAGTGGAGAAAGAAAAAAAAAAAGTGAAAGATGAAATAAGTGTAATTTTTATTTATTTATTTATTTTAAATAAGTGTAAATTTAACTTGTAAGAAATGATCAAGCAGCTTTGCAAAGCGGTCAGACCATTTTACACTCCCACCAGAAGGTATGACCTCTAGTTTCTCTACATCTTAGACACCTGGTGTAGTTTGAATGTGAAGTGTTCCCCAAAAGCTCATGTGTGAGACAATGCAAGAAGGTTTAGAGGAGAAATGACTGGGTTATTTCTCAGTAACTGGGTTATTAATCAGTAAGTTAATCACCTGATGGGAGTAACTTAGTGGTAATTTAGGGCAGGTAGGGTGTGGCTGGAGGAGATGGGTCATTAAGGGCGTTCCTTTGGAGTACATAATTGTATCTGGCAACTGGAGAGTGCACTCTCGCTCTCTTTGCTGCTTGATTATCATAAGCTGCTTCCCTCTACCATACTCTTCTGCCATGATGTTCAGCCTCACTTGAGCCCTGAGGAATAGAGCCTGCTGCCTAAAGACTGGGAACTCTGAAACTGAGAGCCCCCAAATAAACTCTTCCTCCTCTACAGTTGTTCTGGTCGTGTCTTTTAGTCACATCAGTGAAAAAACTGACTAAAACACCTGGTATTTTAACCAGTCTTTTTAATTTTAACATTTAAAGTGGGATAAAATAGTATCTGGTAGTGTGTTTAACTGACATTTCCTTATATACACCAATTGTGTTGTTAAGCTCATTTTCCTTTGCTTATTATCCAACATATATCTTCTTTCCTTAGGTGTCTAAGTCTTTTGACTTTGGGTGGGGGATTATCTTTTTATTATTGTACTATAGGAATTTCTTATGTATTCTGGATAGAAGATCTTTGTCAAATAGACTACGAATACTTTCTAATATTCAGTCTGCAGTTTATTTTTTTCTTTTACCAATGTATCTTTTGAAATGTAGAATTTTTAAATTTTGATGAAGTCATAGTCATTTTTAAACTTTTTTTAAGCTGTTAGTAATTTTTGTCCTGATGAAGAAAAAGGAAACCATATTGTCTTTTGTAACTTGCCCTTCAAAGTGGCATATCTTCACTTCTGTCATATACAATCCCAGTACAGTATGATAGGAAAGCACACTAAGGCATAAACATTAAGTGACTCAGAGCACTGGGCACAACCCTGGAAGCTGGCTGCCAAAGCTCACACAAAATGATTTGTTTGTTTGTTCATCCAGCAATTTCTTCTTGTCTTGGTGGTAGCCAGGTCTCTCATATTCTTATACATCCTAACCAGCTGCAGGACGGTATCCAAGGAAATGCTTTTAAGTACAATATTCCAAAATAACTCTTTTTTACAGAGTAACAGACGTAAGTTTATTAGAAGGGTTAGAAAGAGGGAAAAGGGGACATTTTCAAGAAGAGAAAATAAGTTCCTTCTGAGTGGAAAGGGATGGTGTGTCCCTCCTGCCCTCCAGATTTATTGGGAGTTGCAAGGAAGCTTCCAGAGTTCACCTCTTAACTTTTGATTGACAGCATAGCAACTACATGAAGCACCTCCAAGAGAGGATGGTGGAGTGTTCACCGAGTAGGAGGTTTTGAAGAAATTGAGTCCCCCTGTTTTTGTCTCAATTTCCTGTCCCCTTTACTGGTTCATTACCATTTGTAGGTGCAGGCTTTCTTTGTGAAGGCCTTGAAGTTTGGCTATGAGGGTAATGGGGGTTGTTACATAGTTTAGGTGATAGAGAGGGTCCAGTCCACCTGGTAAGATATGACATGGCTTGAAACAGCATTTTTTCTTAGGGGTTATAACTATGGCTGGGGAGGTTCTAACATCCAAGCCCCCATTTTCAGGGGCATATCTGTCAGATAAGGCTCCCTGTGACTTTCAGTCACCCTTCGTCTTCTTTTTTTCAGCTCATCCTTTCATAGCTGACCAGCTCCGAACGTTACCCTCCTTATGAACTTGGGTCCCTAAATTCTTTTATGATACTGTGTGTCAACTAGATCTGGCTGCTTTCTGCTAAGAAAGGACAAAGTTGGGGGGAAGTGACCCAAAGTCCTTATTCACTATCATGTGGGCATAGAAGACTAGGGGTATGTAGCATCAGGACAGCCCAGAGGTCCATGTTGGAGACTGGTGGGTGACCGGATCCCTGCCTTTTGCTGTACATAGGGCCCTTAGATGGGTCCTGTCATTCTCTGGGTCCTGGCTTACCTTAGAAGGAAAGGACCAGAACACTGGCTGCTTTGTCCCTATCCCTTTTACTTCCTTGACTATGGTTTCCATGTTTTGGTATTCAATATTCAGCAGGACAGTTTCATCAGTCTTGAAGTGAGAGTAATGGGTCTTAACTCTAATGTCTATAATTTTACCTTCACCCCATTCATTTAATTGGGGTCAGCATTTGAACTTGGAGTTAGCATTATGTCCTATCTGTCCTAGAGGTGATGACTTACTATCCCAAATTAACTCAGTTGTTCTGTTAAAAGCAGTACTTCTGTAAAACATTTAGATGTGAATTAGTGTCCCTGAGTGAAGTCCCACATGTTCTATTGGTCCCTAAGGGCTGTGGCCTCTGTGTTCTAATCGAGAGACCTTTTGGTCTTTATTTATTAGAGTGTATTCTAGGCAAAAACCTGTCAATTATCCCAAGATTTTTCCTCTGGTCACCAAGAAGCTGAGGTAGAGAATAGAGTTCAGAAAAGACTGAACAGAGAACCCAATCAGAAAAAAATTAGGATAACCAATGATCACTGATGATAACTAGGCAGAAACACCAAATGTTAGAGGGCTGGGACCTTCCAGAAAATGAGGCATGCAAAGGCTGCCCCCACTTCGCCCTGGTTTCAGACATGTCATTCAGAGTAACAGCCATGAGTTTATTCGAAGAGATAGAAAAGGGGAAAGGGAGACACACTCAAGGGAGAAAGTGGGTCCTCTCACCGAGGAGGGGGATCCAAAATAATGATTGTAATTTAGACAATAATTTTAAAACTTCGAATCATCTTTTGATCTTTTGATTATAGCTTTACTTGCCACAATAGTGGATCTCTCATGCTAACATCATTAGAATTTTTGTACATTTTCCTGGGAATTGGATTTCCAGGAGAAAATACGAACCTTATTCTAATAGTATAAGGCATTCAAAAGACTGGAAAGGCCACAAAATTTAGCAGTTCAAATTTAGGCCCTAGAGTTACACGGTCCTGAGTGCAAACCCTAGGTCTGCCCTCCCTAGCTATTTGACTCAGCAAATTGAACCTTATTGCATCAGTTTCCTCATCGATAAAATGGGGACACAAGTAATGGTGATTCCTGAACTTTGCTGCATGCAAATCAGGAACGTGCTTAGCTAAGTGCACTCGCTGTCAATAATAAAGCTTTTGTGCTTCTGCATTGAACCCACACAGGGCACAACGGCCTTTAGGAAGTTAGGTGCCCACCCAGTTACTCTTCCCCTCCTTTCAGTTTAAGGAAGTCCTTATAACTTGTTGTAGAAGGCAGATGTTCCTTAAGAGATCTTTTTTTCCCCCTTATTTTTAAAAGTTGCAATCAATAGGAAAGTAGTACACAGGTGTTTTATTTAATTTTAAAAATTAATTTCAAAAATATTTCAGTTAACAGAGTAAGGCATTTTTAAGCTAGATGGTTGTGGGCTTTGAAGACTGTTCCCTCAGCATTTCCCTCTCTGTGCCCCACCCCCCAAAAGGCGGCAAATACATGACCTGAATTGAAGCAGGCGTTTCCTTATGCAGAGCTAATATGGAGGTCCCAGGAGAGGTTAGGTGGCTGCAGTGTAATCAGAGACATCTATTTGTTACCAGCTGCGGTGACTCTCTCTGCTTAAGTCTTGAGCAAGGTCATTATTCTCAGTCTACCATGCACAACCGCACAGCAGGGCCCAGCAGACTGCTCATTAGTATTCTGCACGTTTCATCGGCTAAATTTGCCATTTCATTTAGAATGCTTCTGATTGCACATTTTTTTATATTCCCAGCCTCCTCGGAGAAATGGATGCCACTGTTAGCGATCTGACAGACAGTCAAGCACACACTGATGCATTTGCCATCAAACTAGGGGGGAAAGTTATTAAAACACTTGGCTGTCAACCATGAATTTGGTTAGACTCATTTAAGTTGTAAAAGACTGTAAGTGAAAGAGTTGAAAATTAATAAATAAATCAAGGAAGATTTGTGGTGAGAGGAAAAGAATAATTTTAAGAAGTTAGAATTGGCTAAAAAGCCTGTCTTCTCTGTGATTGTGTCCATATAAAAATAAATGAATGCAGGTATTTTAAGGCTACGAAATCATTCAGTTAGCCATTGAAATTGATTCTTACTCAAGGCACATTCAACATCACCTGCGAAATTATATGTTTTAAAATATATACCTTTAAAAGATAATTAGCACTTATCTTTAATTGTGCTTTTCTCAATATTTCTTAGATGCAATGGACTGGATAACATTTGAACTACTACCTCACAAGAGAAATAAATGAGGTACATTATTGTATGGGCTGTGAAAGGAATATACAATTTGTACTCCTATCAGCTGAGTTACTAAAAAATGGAAATTTATGGTGTTTGCCCCCAGAAAAACCTCATTAAGATCCTTGAAGAAATGGAAACTTCATGAGCAGTAATCAAAGCATATGAAGCCTCCTGAGTTGTTAACAGAGCCCACTTCATCAGACAATTCCACTGGGGATAGAGTCGCCCAAGGACATGCTTCTTAGCGCATATATTACAAATTGAAACGCAGCTGCAGAAGTGACTGAGCTGGAAGCCTCGAACAGTAGAATGTATCTATGAGAATCTTTCCTGAGAACATATTGGCCTTTCGTCATTGTCAAATCCCCAGGAAGCATAAACAAATAGGGGCAGACATCCATAGATAGAACAGTCCAGACAGGCAGTATAAGGCCCCACTACCAGAGACCTGGGTGGCTGTACCTCACAGACTCCAACACGAGTCAGTATGAGTTAGAACCACAGCCAGTGCCTGGCAGCTTGCAGTAAACATCCTCCCCTGTTTCCACTAAGAGAAATTACTCACACATCAGCCTAAATGTTATTAGCTTAAGTAAAGAATATCCAATATGTAAAGTACCAAAAGTACTTTGTTTAGCAGGGTATCCCTGGGACCTTGTCTTCATTTCCCAGGGTTGCTATAACCAAGCACCTTGTGCCATTAAACCAACAGAAATGCACTGTCTCATCGTTCACAGGCAACAAGTCTGAAATCAAGGCATGGGCTCCCTCAGAAATCTATAGGGGAGATCCTTCCTTGCCTGTTCCCCTTCTAGCTTCTGGCAGTTGTCAGCAATCCGTGGCATTCCCTGGCTTCAAGATGCACCACTCCAACCTTTGCCTCTGTTGTCACATGTCTGTCTTGTCTTCATGTGGGTCTTCACATGGTATTTTCCTTTTCTTCTAAGGCCACCAGCCATATTGCATCAGGGTCTGTCCTAATGACCTCATCTTCACTTGATAACATCTGCTAAGGCCTCATTCTCAAGCGAGGTCACATTCACAGGTACCAGGGTTAAGACTTCAATACATCTTTTGGAGGACACTCTTCCACCCCCAATAGACCACTTTAGCTGAAGGAGGCTGAAGGAATGCAACTAGAGGAACAAGATGCACACCAAGAGAGAATTGGTTGCAGAAGACAAAGGAAGAGGCTGTCAGCAGAAGAGGCAGGCCAACAGAAGTAGATGGATCAAACAAGACAGACAAGTACATATCAGATTTAACCACAGAGGGCCATTGGTTAGGCTAATGAAAACACTGGTGGTTAAGGCCATATCCCTGTGAGTACCAGAATGAGCTGCAATGCGGAAACGAAGGCCACACGTTTAGGCAAGTTTCTCAAGACATTAGGTGCATAGCAATAAAAGTCAAGGTAGTTACTGGAAAGAACACTGTGATTCTGACTAGGACCTCTGGTTTCAAGAATGTGAAAGCACCTTAATGGTGCTTCTCCATACCAAATGGCCACCAGTCCATACATATGGTATAGATGAGAACATGGAACAAGAGCACCTCTGAATTGGTAGTAGAGTTGGTGTTTGAGAGCATGGTGCTCCCCCATCCCTTTCTCAACATTTTGCTCCCTGTACCCCATGGGAGGGACAAGGTGTGTGAAGAGATGATTTGAAGTAAGAGGGCTTGCTGAACATGTGACAGTGAGGGGGTGCTTTCTTATCTAAGTCGTCATCAAAACTTACTTCTGGCAGCTGGGTGTGGCCGAGTCATGACACCTACTTGCCTCAAGGGTCCAATAGAGTCTTCTGGAATTTGTAAGTCACCTGTCTCAATCTCTCTCTTACTACCTGTATCAGTCTGGGTTCTCCACAGAAACAAAACCAATAGTGTATCTATGTATTCACGTCACTTGCCGACAGGGAGAACTGTATGATTAAATGATTTCTTCTCTGCGTGAAGATCGCAGAGTGCACTGACACAAACCCACATGGAGTAGGTCAGTCTCTCTCTGTGACCTCAGACACATGAGGCTGCTGCAGCATAACATGGCATACTATTTTACAGTAAAAAATAATAAATAGTACACTCTAAAATAATGGTTTAAGGATAGAATCATACATGCATAAAGCAGTAATATATTCATTTACTTTCATCAGGTATTACGTACAGTACATAATGTGCTACTTTTAAACTCCTTACAGTGCAGTAGGTTTGTTTACACCAGCATCACCTCAAACACGTAATTCATGGCTCTATGACATCACCAGGTGATAGTAATTTCTTCAACTCCATTATAATCTCAAGAGACAACCACCATAGATTGCAGTATGTTGTTGACCAAAACATCTTCATGCGATGTATGACTGCATATACATACAGAGTTTTATTTTTAGGAATTGGCTCACATGATTGTGGGAGCTGCCAATCCATATTTGTAGGGCAGGCTGAAAATTCAGGCAGGAGTGGAGTTGTAATTTGAGGCAGAAGAATTTCTTCTCATGGAAACTTTAGTTTTCGTTCTTAAGGCTTTCAACCGATGTGATGAGCCCACTCACATTAGTGAAGATAATCTTCTTTACTTAAAGTCAACTGATTCTAGATACTAACCACGATCTACAAACATATTCACAGCAGCTCTTAGATTAGTGTTTGACTAAATAACTGGGGACCATAGTTTATCAAGTTGATACACAAAACTAACCATCTATTCTCTACCCAGATATCTCTTGAGAGACCTAGCTTCTGGCAGGTTGTGGCAGTTTTGGTCCCAGCAATCAGGTAAATGTCTACAGGTACAAGCATAGGTTTAGATATTTGTAGAATACTATTTCATAGCAAGTTTTATGCAGTCAATAGAGTTACTAGGCACAAATAAAACTACTTAAACCACTTGGCTCACAGGATTATAAATGATTGAATTATTTCTGAAAGTAAAATATGAACCACAATATGCTTCGCTCCTTTAGAATATAAAGATAAATGGTATTTTATATTCCTTGTGTAAAGATACCAAGTCTAGCCTGTGGCAATTAGCTCATTATCTTATAGTAACACTACCTATTACTATCTGGAGGTGTCATTAACCTCCTTTCTCCTCAGAGAAGAGTTTTATACACAGCAGATATGTCTCTCACCATTCAAAAGAGCATTTAATTAACAAAGAATCAAAAGCATCTCGTTATAATGTAGTTGTGTAGCACAGACTCCAAGGGAATTGTGAAGGATAGTGTAAGTGTAATTTTCTGAGAGAAAAGGCAGTCAACAAAAACTCAGACCACAGAACATGACAGTTTAAGAATCATAACATGTCTATTTCCATATTCCTATCATAGAAAACTCTATTGGAATAACTGACAAGAGGAAAATCATGCAAACAAAGCAAGATGTTTTTCATCTAAACATATTGAGCGTTTGAAAGTGTCACCAGAGTGCTCATTCAGGAATGTGAAACCCTGTTAATAGCCTTTAAGGTTTCAGTCCAGGTCAGGTCTCAAAAGACTATAGAAGACCTTAAAACACAGATATGCAAAGAAAGCCTCTCTAAACTCCTGCATTAAATGGGGTTTACAATCCTGCATTGCCTAAACACATTTCTTCTACTCAGAGACGATTTTATTATAGCTTCTCTAGAGCAGGTTTTTTTAAAGATTGAAATGACATACTATGCCTGCAGAAAGATGGGAAACTCACAGTTAAAATGTGTCATTTACAACTCATCCTTCCAAGATGCAACCAACTCGCCTTCATATTAAACCCCGATAGGTTTGTTCAGTGGCTAAAACAATACAGACAGCCATTTAACACAAGTGACAGGGAAAAAAAATCCTGGAACCACCTTTCCCGTTTACATTTCCCAGCTCCAACCTACAGATATGATTAAAAGATGTCACTCAATTACATTTCAATTTTTCTGCCAGCTGCATTCATTATAAAATTTCAGACATGTTCCAAGAGGGATAATTTATTGAATAGACGTTGAATTTGTCATTAGAAATTGAGAAGTATCCAGCAGCACATTTTATTCTCTCTCAAAGATCATTTATTCAGGATATTGTGTTTTCAGTAAGCTCATTATGTTTAGGTCTTTACATATATCATGTAGAGGATAATAATATTCATACAGTAATTTAAATGCTTTCATTACCAGGTTCTATCAAGAAAAAAATGTGGGTTATATTAGTGAAGGAGATTATTTTTTATTACATAAATATTTTATGATCTCTATTTTCCATTTTTTTTTTGCCGTGACAATTTATTATTGTGGACTCTTATTAATTCCATACTTGATATAAATTAAATGTGAATTTTTGATGTGTGTGGCTTCCAGGGCCTTGAGGGCACAGAATCTCTAAGATTACAATTGCTTAACTCCTAGGATTAATTGGCCTAACCCTGGTCCCTGAGCTATCCAAGAAGGAGATAATTTGGAAACATAGCAGCATGCTTCAGATGTGATAACTCATAACCTCCTATTTATGCCCTTCGTGAGAACTCAAAGACACAGCTCACCCCGAGACATTTCATAAGGGGCTTGTGAAATTGAGTACAGTCAAACTCTCCATTGTTCGGAAGCTGATGCACTTGTCTGGGGACCTCATTACTTGCTGACACCTCTGTGTGGAGAAGAGGAAGGTGGAGAAACTCCCAGTGCCCATGGTTACCACTTGTGAGCCACTCACACCGACCATGGACCTGGCAGCTGAAGTAGGCTTTCCTCAGGCACCTGTGCAGGTGTTCCCCACCTGAGCTGTCACCACAATGCTGATGGGACTGACAGTGGTGACTTTTTCCAAGTTCACCCAGAAAGGTAGAAAGGTTTGGATGAATAGGATATGATTAAGAACAGTGAAGACTACAGCGGAATAGCCCAAAGGGTATCCGCACTAAAGAGAGATACAACAGATCTCAGAAATGACTCAGGAAGCTAAATGGCACGAAGGTTTTTTTATAGACCAGTTTCTTAATTGATTTATGAACTCTGTTCTTGAGAAAAACAACTATTCTGGACTCCCAGCATTAAATCATGAGTTACAGATAGACAGATATACCCACCTATAGACACATTTAAATGCACACATATGTACATACACATATATGTGCATACCACACCTCCAGGCACACATACATATCTTTTACATTTACACAAGCACACACACACACTCACATTTTCCACTCATGTTAGGTATCCTTCATGGTTGGCAGAACGCTGGGTTCTTTGATTCTGCATGATCTTCATTCTAGGATCCAGACTGAAGGAGTAAATCCCTTTCCAGGGCATTACTGGGCTTGTGCCAGAAGGAAGAAAGGGAACGGGCTGAACACGCAGTGACTCTGAAAGCTTTCACTTGAAAGTGGCATGTATCACCTCCCCTCACACCTCATTCAGCACACGTGGCACATCCAAAACCCCAAAATCTGTAGGGTGGGAAGTGTGTCATTTTCCCACAAAGTGGGACCCAGTAGTGAGGGATAGGAATGACTTTTTTAAAATAAGAGAACTTCCATGGGAAATAGAAAACTGGGCTAATGTCTTTTTATTTGAAGATTTCAAGTACATTGAAACTCTTAACCATCAATTTCATAAGAAATATGTAAAATCAATAAAGTTCAAATTAAAAGCTATTGGTTAAATATTTTATTGAAACAAAAACTCCATGAGAGCAATGTTACAAAGTGCAGAGGCTCTGGTTGGTCCTCACGCTGGCTTGTGTTTGCGATGTCGTTAGGCACGCCTGGTCTGCAGCGTGACAGCTAGAGACTCAATTCTCCCTAGACTTTCTGCGTGGGAGCTACTGTCTTCAAAACCTGCTGTCACAGCATTTGGCCTTTACTTAGGTCAAACTCATTATTACAAATCAAGTCCATTTCTTTTCATTTTTCACCAATACCTGACATTTAAATACATATAAGCCAGTACCAAGGAGATCATAAAGATGTCTGTAACACACAGTGAAATTTTATGACAGTGATAACAGTCTCTTAAATGATTCAGAAGATACATTGTTTTTTTAAAAGACTTTTAAATTAACATTTAAAGATGAAATTCAAGGAAACAGCTTGAACATGACCTCCTTATTCCCACAAGAATGTCAGTGCAGGTGCCTGGGGACACTTCTAACAGCAAAAGGGAGCTGTTGGAGAATTTAAAGCCATGGGCTTTTCTAATCAAATTAACTCTTGAGTCATGCTTAAGGCACTAATGGGCACAAGTTTGGATGCATCACAGTTGCCTTAGGAAGGAGAAGTAAAGACCTGATCACAAAGGCGGAAGGACCAGAATACAAGGGTGGAAACTAAATGCTTAGCAAACATGCCAACCTAACACCTGGAGAGTCAAACTTTGAAGAAACAGGGAGCACTGAAGAGAGAAAAAAGCTAGTCTAACGTCTGGTACCTCAGACTTGCATGCCAGACTCTCAAGGGAATCTCATTGCTAGTATATATCTGGGTAAATGATTAGTCACAAAGATCGGAAAGAATACTGCAATTAAGAAGCATGGGTCCCTATTCTGACATTGCTTCTTTATAGCCATGTGATTTTGAAGAAACAATCTGAATTTATAGACAGAAGAGTCAAACAATCCTACCCATTCCACAAGTTTTTATTGTTGTTGTTTATTTGTTCTGTTTTTTTTTAGAGTGCAATATGAGATGAAATTTGTGAAAACAGTTTGAAATTCAGTTTAGTTTATGAGGCATCTATTATATTTAGGGAGGAATATATCAATTTGTCAAGTGCCATACAATGTAAGTTACAATTTGGGGGCTGATAAAAGTTTTCTCTCCTCTTCTTTTCCTAGATCATGGGAAACCCAATAAAAAAGTAACAGAATGGAAAGTTTTGTTAGCAAACTCAAATTTGAGCACAGTCCTACTCTCTTTAAGCATAAGACATAGAATATAAGCTAGACAGGAACCTGTTTTTACAAACAAGCAATCTGGTTTTCCTTGATGTGGTCTACTCTTTCCTGCTCAATCACAACCTTAATCCCTGAACTTTCTTTTGGCCTCGTCAAGCCTCTCAGTAGAGAATGACCGCTTATGCCAGACAATGTCAAGAGGAGGATAAAGAAATTTCCCAAGAAAAGAACTGGTCACAAAGCCAAAGGGCTAAGCTAAGAAGGCAGAGGAGGAATGAGGGAAATGTCAAGGGTGGATGCTGTCTGATGCTAAGCAGAACAGCCAACTGAGGCACGTGGACAGCCATGAGACCCAGACCTGCAGACAGAACACACAAGTCAGCAAGAGAACGTTCTCTCTGCACTAGTTGGATCATGTCACTAGAATCTCAGGTAGAGAAAGGAGCAAACATTCTTTGGGACCTGGGTATGCATTTACTCAGCTAAGGGAAAGCTTGGTCTCAGACCTTCCTCACCCCAGTCACCAGGATTCTGAGAAAGCAAATAAACCAGGTGAGACCAGTCACAGGTTGACCAGTAAGATATTCTCTTGACTCTCCCTCTCTCCTGCCAAGATGAGGAACACAGGGTCCATCTTACAGTGTTATTTACTATCCTGTTGGCTGAAGTGTGGCCCCTCATCCTCCAGGAAAGTTCAGAAAGCACCAAGCATTGACCTAGGCGAAGAACAAAAAGCCTCTTGTTAGAAACAGCTCTTAGAATAGCATTATGATTTATTGCTATTTGATGGGTTTTATCTTCTTTATTTTGATTACTGACTTTACTGAAGTTTTCTGAGAGTTTTAAACTAATAGCAGAATGTGGGTTCTTGGCTACTAAGCCTTGTTAAGGGAAGTATTAAAAGCAACTGTGGTTAAGCTACTGGTCTTCCCTCTCACAGAGGGCAATTCAGCTACATACAAGGACACATTGTGGACTTGGAGTAAATCAGATTCAGCAACTTTTTCAAGGTGGATTTGAAATCTGCAATGGTAGCCAGGGAACCGGGAACTGAAACATTGGAGGATATTGAGGCAGAACCAGAAATCATAATATTTATCACAAATCATATGTCACCTTGCCCTTTCAGTCTTAAAGTTCATATAATATTAACCTTGAGCAAGAAGGAATGCTGTTTAATATCACAGATGAAACATAAGTGTGGTTATACTACTTTGCAGGAGTTCTAACTATATTATTCTGATGACATTGTTCTTTTGGAATGTTATAGCCATTTCTCTGTTCCTTGGATAGGCAACTTAAAAGACCATCTTCTTTGTTGACACCTTCCAGAACTATGAGACATGTCCCCAAATTGTCCAGATCCCAATTTGTCACTCCAGAAACCGAAAGGAACAAACCTACTGCGTATTCTCTGTGGTGACCCAAGAGAACCTGTGCTGTGAGCGCATGCATGGTTGACACTCCTGAGAGGTGACTGACTAATAGTTATTACCCCTTCTCCAAAAGAGAGACTTCAACTCAAAGAAGCTGAGTGTGCCACAAGAAATAACTGAGCACTTATTAAATGAGGTGTGAACAAATATACTTGTTTTGATTCTCAGACTAGTATTTTATCTACGAGGTTAAATCACGTCCTCCAACATGGAACTCCATTTAGATCAGATGCTACCATGATGAACGGGGAGGTACTCTAAACAGTTGTCAATCTATATGTTCTGAAAGGCATATACAAATCTAAAGAAATCTAATAAATTTAACTAGTATGGGGATGTTGATTAAAAAAATATGGTTCTCATAATATGCAGGTGTATTTTGCTTCATACTGAGGTATCCCTTGAAAAATATTATGGCTATATATAAAGTTATATCTTAAATATCCAAGGGGAACTTGCTATGTGAGGAAGAAAGGCTTTGCATATCTTCATAGAGGCATATTCTTTTTGGTAATGTGAATAATCACCTCCTCATTTGAGACTTTATGCTCAGTTTTAGCACATTTGTGTTTCCTTACAGCAGGGCCTGACCAGTTTGAATTAATGGGAGCTCCATAATATTTGGCAATGGTGCACTTTAGACAGATGCATATGAAGTTGAGTATATTTGTGAAAGGCTTTTATTGGTGCTATAGGAAGTTGTGTGGGAGTGACAGTAGATACCAAGGCAGTGTTCTTTTTTCTCCTAAATAAATCTCACAAATGTATTTTTAGACCATGCCTATCTGCTCCTATGGCCTTAAATTGCCAGGCATGTCTTCTGTGTGTGGGTTGGCTTTCATAGTTATCTTTTCCACAGTTATCTGCTTAATTGGTAGCAGCTGTTAATCAAGGACATTGTCACAGATCCTGTCGTACAGAATTCATCCTAAAGGTTTGTGATTTTTTTTATGTTTGAAGGGAAGCCATATGCCTTAGGCAGCATGCGATAGAGTAGATTTCTAGTAATTATATCGGCTTGATGTAATTTGGCCTGAAATATCCGATCTGAATGTTTATGTTGACAAATTCCTTGATACACAGTCAGGTTTTATCAACATTTGTGCTGGTCACACATAATCTAAGAGGAAATGTGTCCTTAACTCTCTGGTTCTAGGCACCAGGAGGATGGAAAGGTGGCATGCTGTAATTGGGGGCTTTGGCTTTAGAAGCCTGGGGCTTGAATCCATGTTCTATCGCTAATGTTTTCAGTTACTCAACTATCTTTAAGGACTTGGAGACACTGAGCCCTGTGCTAGATGCTGGATGCCAAGGTGAGTGAAACACCTCACCTCAAAAAACTTTCCTCCATTGGGAGAGGCTTCACTCTCCAGGATACAACAAAAGTGGGATGATGCTTCAAAACACATAGGACCACAGGGTCCTGTATTCTCTGACCCTCATACCTTGAAAACTCTGAGACCAGGTAGAAACTACCCCAAGCTCATGGAGGCAAGAAACCCATCCTTTGGGTCCAAAACCCATTTCCAAGAGGAGATTGTCAGAACAAGATTGTCCCTGTGTTTATCAGTAAACTCCCAAAGTGTCAGCCTCCTACTCCTTGAATCTATTCTGCAGGCACCACTGTTACCATAATACTCTGTTCTTCCTTGTCTCCAAATTAATAACCTAACACCTCCATGAACTCCCAGAATCCCCACTCTATTATCAGCTTCCACCTCCATCTGCAGTGGTGGGCTTCCTCCATTTCCTTGCATTAACTGAACGCCCATTCTCTCTGAGGATACTTACTCCCACACAGATCTCATGGATGGAGGCTCTTTATTCTTTCATATACTAAGTACCTAGGGTCAGTGTGCATTTTGGTCCCCAATGTCACATCTCTCCTTAATCCCTGTGTGAGACTCCATTTTCCAAAGAGAGCTGCAGCAATATTCCCTACTCATAATTTCTCCTGGTGTGACCTTGTCCCATCAGCAGGTGTATCTGCATCTGCATCATCTCCCTCCTTCCTTATTATGAAGTCCTGTTTCCCTTGCTGCTTTCTACTCCTCACTCTGTCCTAGGAGGCTCCTGTTCCATCATGGTACCAAATATACTTGATGAAGTCAGCAAAGATTCAATGACACTCATTTTAGTGGATTTTTGGTCTTTAATTTTAAATGATGCCAGAGCCACAGTTTCAGGAGCGAAAAAAAAAATTGAGAATAAGAACCATTCAGGGAGCCAGGAATGGTGGCTCCTGTACTTCCAGCTACTTGGAAGGTTGAGCCAACCTGGAAGTTCAAGGCCAGCCTGGGCAACTTAGTGAGACCCTGTCTCAGATAAAAAACAAAATGGACTGGAAGGAATCTGACACTACTGCTCTAGGTACATCTATGACCACATGACCAGTGTGATTCTACACCATGTACAACCAGAAGAATGAGAAATCATACTCCATTTATGTATGATGTGTCAGAATGCATTCTACTGTCGTGTATATCTAATTAGAACCAGTTTTAAAAAGGATGTAGCTCTTCTAGGTTTGATCCCCAATAACGTACACACACACACACACACACACACACACACACACACACAGCATTCAGGGAGAGTCTTGAATATCCAAAAGCAAAGGGTCAAAATGAGAAGAGAAAAGACATCAAGGAAAAAAAAAACCTGAGAGAATACTAACAGATAAGGCTCCATGAGAAAGAGAAGACTGAGGAGGCATCCGTGAGGGTTAATTCTGGTTGTCAACTTGACAGAGAGAGATGCTTAGAGAGTTGGTAAAGCATATTTCCAGGTGTGACTGAGAGGTGGTTTCTCCAACAGATTGGGTCAAGAAACCAAGTTGGGAAGGGGTGACACCATCTATAGAATGGGACACAGATGGAATGAAAACATGGAAGGAATGGGAGGTTTGTTCTCCTGCACGCTCCACCCTTTCTGGGTGGGTGTGCTTTTCTGTTGCTGTCACCCATGGACATCAGACTGCAGGTTCTTCAAGCTTTGAATGCAGAGCTACACCAGCATCTCTCCAGGGGGCTTTCAGACTTTGATGGGGGACTGGGGATGCATCAATGTCCTCTCTCTCATTCTGAGGTTTCCAGCTTCTTGGACTGAGCAGCCACACTTGCTTCCCCAGTTCTCCAACTTGCGACAGTCACTGTGGGAAAGTATTCCACCTCTGAGCACGTGAGTCAATCTAACAAACCTCCTCTTACAATTACATGCATTCTACTGGCTTTATTTCTTTGGAGGAACCTGACAAATACCACATGGTTATAAGATAAGAAGAGAACCAGGCTGGAATAATATTATAGAATCTGAAACAGGCAGGAAATCCAAGTGAACAGCAGTGGCTTGGGTTGGATAAAGTTCACATACAACCGACATTTAAAGTGTCCCCTGGGCTTAGGAATTGAGAGGTTGATGGTGACCTACGCACCACAGAACAGTGGGGCAAAAGTCTGATTAAAGAGGGTAAGGAATGGAGACACATTTCTGGAGAAACTTCACCTACGTGAAAAAAAAAGAGAAATCAGGTATCAACCAGAAAGGGCCAAGAAGAAGGTTCTTTTAGAAAGCAAGATCAAGAATTCAGGTTTCAAATCTAACACACCTCACTTTGAACCCTGGTTCTACCACTTAAAAAGCCATGTGATCTTGGGAAAGGTACAAGTTCTCTCTCTTCCTGGTTCCAGTTTTGTTAAATATGGTAACAACTACCTTCAGGGCTGTTGCAAGGACTCAAGTAGACAAGGGACAGGTGTGTGCCATGTGGCATATGGCCTTCAAATGAAAGGAGGAACATGAGAAATGAAGTCTATTTCTAGGCTGGTAAGAAGAAACTAATAAGGATAAGTGAGGATAATGTACATGAGAGAAAAAAGATCAAGAAAGGACTTGTGACCTGAATAGATGAGATTAACTAAAAGGAGAGGTTGGCCAGAACAAGGACAAAATAAGCTGTGAGTGGCAAGTGGTGATTCAAACGATTGCCTCTGGAGGGAGGAGATTTTAAATCAAGTCTGCTCTGGTTTGGATAAGTTTCCCCCAAAGGCTCCTGTGTTAAAGGCTAGGTCACCAGCTCCTAGCACAGTTGGGAGGTGTGGAATCTTTAAAATGGGGGCCTCGTGGAGGAAGCTAGGTAATTGGGGGCATGTCCTTGGAGGGACTATTGGGACCCCAGGCCCTTCCACCCTCTCTTTGCTTCCTGGTCACCATGAGGTGAGCAGCTTCCTCTGCCATGAGCTCCCACCATGACGTGCTATTGCCTCACCAAAGGCCCTAAAAACAATGTGGCCAAGTGACCATGAACTGAAACTTCCAAAACCGAGAGCCAAAATATGAGAGCCTCTTCTTATGTTTATCTCAAATATTCTGTTATAGAAATGGAGAGCTGACTAACACCAAGTTGGTGACTGATAATCTCTTTTTATCAGAGAGGTGTGAAGGAAGACCATCTGGTGATAGTGAATGTGATGGGGCAAGATGGGGGCCTGGGGAGTAGAGAAGACTTGCTAAAAGCACCAGGAGACAATGCAGACAAGAGGCAATCTAAGTCGAAGAGCTGCTGAGGTCCTTGCTGAACTGATGGATGCACAGCAGCCCCCACCTGCACTGCTGGGCTGTGCTTTTTACCAGGGGCTCTCAACAGCCAGGTTGGTCCATGCATTGTCCATCTCCATTACCAGAACAGAAGCTCCCTGAGAGTGGAAACTGTACCAATCTTGTTCATTGTACCTCTGCTGTTTAGTAGAGCATAGATCTCAATAAATAGCTTTTGAAAACAGAACAAATTGATGGGCATGCAAATGGGATACCACAAAATTGGCATGAGCTGTGGACACATAGAGTGGTAGAATCATTAGGATGGGAAGGACTGAGGAAGCACATAAGAGAATTATGGGAACTGCATAAAAGAATCAGACTGAATTTGGGATTAAAGTAAGTCACACACACACACACACACACACACACACACACACACACTAACTTAAGACAGAGAGGCAATACCTCACAAGACCAGAAGATTTCACAAATCAAAAGATTCAGTGCAATAAGAGAATGCAAGAGATCTGATTTTTTAAAAAAATATGTATCTTTTATTTTATTTATTTATCATTTTTTGTGTGGTGCTAAGGATCAAACCCAGTGCCTCACAGGTGCTAGACAAGCACTCTACCACTGAGCTATAAACCCAGCCCTGATTGGTTTTAAAAACCTCCAACATGAACTGTTTTTGGAGATAGATTGTGTCCAAGGGATTGTGAAATTAAAAAGAAATGGAAACAAAAATCAGTGGAGCTGAAGGTCAAAGAACTATGAGACCAAAGCAAAGTTTTAATTATTTTTGTAGTTTTAGGACCATGAAGCAAACTCTAAAAAGAAACTAAATGATATCTCCCTCCTCTCAGAGTTATTTGTGCACTTTCTATCTGTCTGGAAGGTAGGGACTGTGCTGTGCTCATACATGAGTTTTGTTGAAAGATAAGAGACAATTTCCTAATTCCCTCCATTTATACCCACCTTAAGCCAGTACTGTCAATCAAAAGCAACAGTGTGAAAATCTGTCCAATTTATGTTCCAAGTGAGGTTAGCCAAATGTTAAAGAAAATAGGAGATTAGCAATTAATTTAGCAGTAGGCTTGATGTCAATGTCAGGCTGCCTCAAGTTTTCAGCTAGATAATTTCTTCCTTTAAGTAACTCTTTGTTAAACATGAAATACAAAGAAGATTTCAAAAACTAAAGTTACAAAAATCTGATCAGGAAAATCGCATGTGGGATGGATTTTCTCAGTCACTTTTAAGTGCCCAGCCAACTGGTCAGCCAGACTCACCTCTCTCTGTGGCTCAATATTCTAATGTGAAAAGTGTAATAACTGTATCTTCCCTGTAGCATGCCTGGATGATTAAATAAAATGATACTTGTAAAGATCTTAGCACAAGACCTGGCCACATAGTAAAGACTCAAGAAATGAGAGTTATCCAGGAGAATGAAACCAACCCCACACCTCTTTATCTACCTTACACTATCACAGGTATTGCTATAGAATGAATGTATGTGTGCCCCAAAATTTACGTTGAAAACCAACCTCCCACATGATGGTATTTGAAGGTGAGGCCTTCAGTGGGTGATTAATTGTGTAGGGAGAATCCTCACAAATAGAAGTAGTGCCCTTATACAAGGGACCTGAGAGAGCTCTCTTGCCCCTTCTGCCATGTAAGGCCTCAAAAAAAGTGAACCATCTATGAACCAGGAAATGGGTCCTACACCTCTGATTTGCTAGCACCTTGATTTTCAACTATTCATCCTCCAGAACTGCAAGAAACTAGTTCTCTGTTTTTAAAAGTCACCTATTTGTAATATTCTTTTATGGTAGCCCAAATGAACTAGGATAAGGAAAGTCAGCTCAAAAGTAGCTCGGGGCTTCTGGTTCAAGACAGAAGACAGAAATGTGCATTTAACTTCCTTTCCCCAAATCACATGGAATCATAGCAAAGAGGTAGAAGAAGAACTTCATTCATAAAAGCCCCAAGAACGGAAAGTGTATCAATTTGCTAGGGCTGCCACAACAGAGTGCCACAGAGTGGGAAGCTTAAAAAACAGAAGCTTATTTCCATATGATTTTAGAAGATAGGAGTCTAATATCAAGGTACGAGCAGGGTTGGCTTCTTCTGAGAGCCTCTCTCCTTGGCTCATACATGCCATCTTTTCCCTGGGTCTGCACATAGTCTTTGTTTTGTACTTGTCTATGAGCTACTCTTCTCTTCTTCTAGAACACCAGTCATATCAGATGAGGGTCCACCCTAAAGACTTTGTTTCATTTTAATTGCCTCTTTTTAAAAGGTCCCGTTAATCTTCCACTGTTCCACTGTATCTTGACGGGCTTGAGAGACACCCGAGGGGCGAGCTCACACGTGCAGCACTCTCTACTCTTCCTGAGCAGGTGTGTTTTCTGTTGCCTTTGCCTACCAACATTAGACTCCAGAGTCTTCAACCTGTGAATGTGAACTTGCACTGGTAATTCTCCAGGGAACTTCTGGGCCTTTAACCTTAGATTGGAGTTAAATCATTTGTCCCTCTTGTACTAAGCCTTCTGTTGGGGGCTGTGCCAGCCAGAACAGCGCCTGATCACATCGGCAGTGAGGAGGTTGATTGGCATAAGCATACTCAGGTGATTTATCACTGGCCCTATTCAGTTAAGTCCACGTGCACAACGCGTGCACAGGTATTCCCGGGCGCACCTGCTCGGGCCTGCTCGTTTTGACCCTTGCCGTGATGGGGCAGCTGGCTCCTCGCCTGATCGCAACTGGCGGGGCCACCCTCTACCTCCTGGAGGGAATATAAGCGGGCGGTGGGCGGGGGCGCGGGAGTAAGGCGGGACAGTAAGAGCAGCAGCTAGCAGAAAGAAGCGGAGTAGAAGCCACTAGCAGAAAGGAAAAAGAAGCAGCAAGCAAATAGAAGCAGCAAGTAGGGGCAGTGGCTGAAGGCAGAACGCAGAGCGGAGAACTGAGAACACATCTTTAGGTTGCAGATCACAGATCGCAGTATGCGGGACACATCACTAAAGCACCTCAGATAGACACACCCTTAGTTCACAGGATGCAGGACACACCTTTAAGAAGAAGCAGCAGAACAAGAAGATAAGATCTCTGAAAGTGTAGTCTCTCTCTCTTAAGCAAAGTCTCTTTTCTCTCCGATAAGCAAAGTCTCTCTCTCTCTCTCTCTCTAAGAAAAGCCTTTCTTCCTCAATAGCCCAGGGAACAAACAAGTAAGGAAGCAGCTCAGAAATAGAAGTAGCTCAGTTTCCAGTTCACAGCCCATAAAGACCCGTGCAAATTGTTGCCGCAGGTGGTGACAAATACCCGTGGATTTGGCACCGCAAAGAGCCAGTGACACCTTCCAGTTCCTTGGCTGCTCCAGATCTCTAGCCTACAGAGGGTCATTGTAGCATTATTCCTCTCTGATTGGGTAAATCAATCTTATATACGTGTGTGTGTGTATATACATATACATACGACAGGATTCAGCCCATAAAACGAATTAGAGGCATAAAGTAAGAAATTCATGCCTCTACATAGGTAATTTTGGAGGTGACGATCAAAAAATGATTGGAAACCAACTGATGGATAATCCAGAGTGGAGAAAGGCAGAAAGAGGTTGGTGAGAGCTGAGGGCTGAAGTGGGTGTGAGGACTATGCTTCAGGGAGGATACCTGAGACCTCCCAGTTCTAAGTCAGTTATGAAAGTACAAGAGAGAAGGGAGCTGGGGAAAGGGCTGACTGTTCAAGACCTGGGCAAGGACGAGCCCATGGTTTTGGTTAACCTCATCTCTGCTCCTGCAGAGGTCTTGCCATCTGATGTTGGATCACTGAGCTCTCTGCATAGATGGAACTTAGGCATCTCCTGTGGCTCAGAGTAGGACGCTTCTCTCCTGGACACTGGGACTCACCCACCTGACCTCCTTTAGCCATGTAGTCGGAAGTGAAGGCTATCACTGGGCACACATTGGGTCTACTAACACCCAGCTCACAGTGGGTTCTCATATTCAGGAGAGCAATCGCTTGGTAAAAGACATCTGTGAAAAAGAAATTCACACCAGCTCCCTGTATTAATTGACATATTTCTTCATTTAAAGTATTAATTTAAAAAAAAAGGATCACCAGAAACTTGAGGAAAATTAAGAGTTAAAGGGAAGAAAAGGAAACAATAGAAAAAATTAACTCCAGGGGTGCTATTGGTTGGATATGGCCTCCCTCCTAGATGATTCAGGTGCTGAATTTAGTCCCCACAGTGAGGTATTGAGAACTTGAAAATTAAATCTGACTTTGGTGATTAGAGGTGGGAGCCTTTGGAAAGTAATTAGGTTTGGATGAGGTCATTAGGGTGACGCTATCAATGAGTCCTGGTGGCTTTATAAGAAGAGGGTGAAAGACCAGACAAACATACAGACACATGCACTCTCCCTGTTTGTTGCCTGGTAAAGCTCTGTACTATCACCAGAAGAGACCCATCAAGACATAAGGCCTAGACCTTGTCCTTCCAGAATGATTAGCCAAAATAAACCTTTCTTCTTTATAAATTAGCCTGCCTTAGGTATATCATTACAGTGATGAAAAAAACAGAGTAGTAGAAAGGGATTTCAAGATAATTCAGGGGGATCAGAGGGAGAGAACAAACTTGAAATGAAAAATAGTTGAAAATCAACAATAAAAATTGTAAAAGAAAAAAAAGGAAGAAAGAAAGAAATCAACCAGAATAGTTAATAGTGTTCTAATAGGAGTCCCTGAAGAAAGGAATAATAAAAATCAAGGGAAGAAATTATCAAAGAAACAATAAGTCTTTTTTTTCCAAAAGATCAGTCTTCAGGCTAAAAATATGAGATTGTACTGAACATAGTGGAAGAAAAAAGACTCACAAAACTCCAAAACATCAAGAAAGAAGAGTTTCAAATATTTGAAAAAATAAAGCCCAGTTTACTTACAAAAGAAAGAGAATTAGGTTCTTATCAATGACTCTAGAATTTATAGAAAGAAGGACCTTGATCTCCAAAGTTCAGAAGGAAAATTATTTTGAATCTAATATTCTATATGCAGAAACATTCTGACTGAGCATGAAAGTGGAATACAAAATTCCATACATATACCTACTTGAAATTTCCCTACCATTAATCTTTTCTGTAAAGGTAATTTTTGAAAGGTGAGGATGTACTTGTAAAAAACCAAGTAAAGAACAAAAAGAGCAGGAAGAGGGGATGAAGAACAAAAAGCACTGTAAGGACACTAGTCTCCTGATACTAACTGTTTTAAAATACTGACTAAATGCAACAAATCTGGACACAGACATTCAACTGCAATTTTTGAAATTATGAAGGTTACCAACAGAATATCTGAAAATAAAAACAAAAATCAAAATTAAAATGGGGTTGGGATAAGATTACTCTTAGTGAACTTAAATCCTCCATCAAAAACAGGCACATAGGAGCTGGGGTTGTGGCTCAGCGGCAGAGCGCTCACCTAGCACGTGTGAGGCACTGGGTTTGATCCTCAGCACCACAGCTAAATAAATAAAATAAAGGTATCGTGTTCACCTACAACTAAAAAATGTTTTGTTTTTTTTTTTTTTTTAAAAAGGCACATAATAATGGTGAATATCTATTTTTGGCATTGTGCAGTTGACTACCAATTGAAAAAGACACAAAATAGAAGCATCAATGAGTGAACTTGGAAGCATCAATGGGTGAAGTAGATAATAGGCAGCAGAGAAACCGTTACACCCCTGGACTATTTGAATTTTGATATGTATATAAGTGTAGTATTTTTATGATAATTAGAAAGGAATCTTTCTTCCACAGATTCCTAAATCTCAATCGCCGAGCTCTCAGCCACAGTTAAACACATGGTGTGGGATGATTCTGCAAACAGTAGCCTGCTCTCTGCCAGTTATCCATAGAAGACTGGAAGCCCATGATTTCAGTTGTCTATCTAATGTTGCCTTCTAGATAAATAACATCTCTAGAATTCTGATTGTGGTTCCATTTTTCACCCCAGACCCACTCGTTTTTCATTTACCCCTTTTCTTTCCTTTTTTTATGATCACAGTGCTATAAACTCACAGCTTCTGCATAATGTCATTATGTAATTCCTTCTCATAAAGAAACATCATCAGCACTATTAGCCTGCAAAATACATGATCAAATCTGTGTCTTTCTAATAATAAAGTTGACAAAATTGAGAGTGTCACTAAAGATGCTTTGTTTCACAGGTAGATATGTAAGCCTATGCTTTAACATAGCTGTGATTCCCACTGTGTGGACAGGTGAGAATCAGATTGGGAAACACTTTTATTCAGGACTTCACGTTGAATTGCCACTTCATCACTGGCAAATCACTGTCCTCTGCTTAAAGTGGAGGGCAAAGGTTGATCTTTCATGGGTCCCTTTGCTCATGTTTGTGTTGGTTCCTCTGGGTCATCATGCCCAAGACTCACTGATAAGGGTTGTTTTTCCACTTCTCTATTGTAAAACAGTCAAAAAACTTCAGATCTCTGTCTCTGTTTCCAACGTTCTGTCTGAATAATGAACAAATGGGCTTTAGACATAACTGCCAACACCAGTTCCTCAAGTTTCATCTCATTGAGAAATTACATTAGTGTAAGGTAAGACTTTCACAGTGTTCACTTACTGTATTCGTTTTCTATTGCTGCTGTCAAAAATTACCATGAATTTAGCAGTTTAAACAAGGCTGGCAGTTCAGTTGGTCAGATGTTGGATATAGGTCCCACTGCCAAAGTGTCAGCAAGATTCCACTCCTTTCTGGAGACTGGGAGAGACTCTGTTTCCTTGCCTTTTACCTCTTTTAGAGACCACCTGCTTTCCTGTGGTTTATGGCTCCCTTCCTCCATTCTCAATATCAGTCATGGTAGTATCCTTCCCAACTGTTCTTCCTCTGCTTCTTTGCAGAAACAGGGAATATTCTCTGTTTTTAAGGACTCATGCCATTAGATTGGGCCAATCTGGATATTCCAGGATAATTTCCTCTCAAAGTCAGTGATTCACATTGGCAAAATCTCTGTTGCCATGTAAGATAGCATATGCATGAGATCCGGGGCTTCTGGTATTGACCTTTGTAGTCTGCCTAACACACTTACCCATGATCATCTTTGGATTTCCTGGACAGAAGATGCCTATGAGCGAGGATGAAAATATGACCTTGATTTGGGAAACAACATTTTAAATACTGCAGAATTTATTGTCAAAATCACACATGATAACTGGGGCTCTTGCTGAAGCAATATATAATTCTAAATGTCTAAAAGGAAGTCACGTTCTCGCCTAAATAATTTAGTAGCATTTGTAATAACTTCAAATACATGATTCCCTGTTGAAGCAAAGAAGAAACAAGCCAGCTACCTGGCAGGGGCTGAATATATCAAAGAGGTTGTGGAGTTGGAGAGGATGGAAAGGGTTTGACTTTATTTCTTTTATTTTAAAAATAACTTTACTAACTATAAAATGAATATATGCTCCTTATAGAAAATTAGGGGAATATAAAAAGATTTTTTAAAAAATAGAAGGTTGTATATAGTCTTATCTTCTTCTACATTCTCAGTTAGATTCAGATTCAATAGATAACTGTCCGACAATCATTGTTCTAATAACATCACAACAATAACATACTCATGTGTAAAATTATCTATATTTAGGTGGAAAGTTATCTTCATTTGATCTTCTTTTCTCCTTTGCTCTATCTCAAAGTGTGAGTTGCTTAAAGATCTACTTGTATAATACCTCAATACCCTAGAATTGATTTGTCCAGAAAATAAACAGTGGGTAGGAACTCTAAAATATGAAAGGCATAAGACCTTTGCAAAGCCATAATAATAAACATGAATTGCACATTCCTAATGTTCCAGGCACCAATCTACATTTATTAACTCATTAAATTCTCATAACCACCTACTGGGTGTCAGAGCTCAGGACAAAATACTACTAAGTAGAGTGCCCAGATGTGAACTTTGAATGAAGGAGATGAGACTGGAAGGGCTGAGAGCAGGGGCTTTCTGATTGCCCCCCATTCTCCTGTCTCCTGCCCCTCTTTCTACCTCCCAAATGGTTCAGAACAATCAGAATCACTCTTCCACAGGCCAGACATAGAAACTAAGATTCTTCTTCCCAAATAATAACTAGGAAGACGACTCCAACCTTTTTCTTTCTCTCTTGAAAACCCTCAAGTGACAAGTGTCCTGTCCCATACCTGGAAGAAATGATGCCACACAAGGAGCCCCAGAAGAATCGGAATAGATACGTCTGTCTGGGTTTTCCCCTCTATTATCTTTAAGTCATACCATTTTATCCAATAAAATGTCCACATGGTTATACATCCTTCATTGAACCTAAGCATACGAATAAACTGTTCTCCCTGGGTTTTTGGATCTTCATTGCTGAAAACTCTCATGTTACATAAAGCTTTGATTAATTAAATTTGTTATGTTTTGCACTTATTATTTTAGTCACCTTTTCTACCACTGTAGCCCATAAGACCTGACAAGAATAACACAGAGGAGGAAAACTTTATTTGGTGCTCACAGTTTTGAGAGGTCTCAGTCCATAGATGGCCAACTCCATTGCTCTGGATCTCAGGTGAGGCAGAACCTCAAGGCAGAAGGTGTGGCAGAGGAAAGCAGCTCAGAACATGGCAGCAAAGAAGCAGAGGGAGAGCTCTCTGCTCACCAGGGGCAAATTACAAACCTTAAAGGACTGCCCCAAGTGACCCAGCTCCTCCAGCCATACCCCACCTGCCTATGGTTACCACCCAGTCAATCCATTCGAGGGACTTCAAGCACTGATTAGGTTAATGTTCTCATAATCCAATCATTTCATCTCTAAACTCTCTTGCATTGTCTCACATAGGAGATTTTGGGGGACACCTCACACCTAAATCATAATACTTATTAACCTGTGTTTGTTATAGAACTGTTGGTATGGAACCTTATGATGGGTGAAGAAGACTATCCCTCTTTCTGCTCCTACAGGGGTCAATGGTGTTATCATCCCCATTTAAAAATGAGGATGCTGAGACACAAAGTGTCTTACCAAGATCACACAGTTAGATATGCACCAGGGTTGTGATCCCTGCCCTAACCTCCTTTTATGTCTCCAACACCCCAAAAGTCCTAGGGTGTCTTGCTTTTTTCCTCCTATCAATGCAACAGGGGCCAAAGCAGATCAACCATTATTAGAACAACTGCATGCAAATTCAATTATGCAAAGGTCTTTAATGGTATTGAAATACTAATAGCAGCTAACATTTTGATTCCTTGTAGTAGCCAGATACTGTTACAATTTATCTCACTTAGTCCATGCAACTACTTCATAAGGAACCATTCACAGTTGAGGAAATGGAAGCTTAGGAGGTTAAGTAACTTAGTCATGGTAACATGAGGGGCACAGCCAGAATTTCACCCCAAATCTGTCAAACTCCAGAGCCTGCCCTCACAGTTGAGGCTTTTTACTGGATTCTGTGCTTAACTCAGTCCTGTTCAGCAATAGCCATGGATGTAAAAAATACAGTGACTGACTGCTTCAAGATTGGAAACGACAACCTGACAGCCAGGACCCATGCACACAAAAGAGGAGAACGGAGGAGACATAGAGGTGTGCTTTGGGTCCCCATATAACTCATCATGAGTTCATAGGAAGAGAAACTAAGAGGGCTGGTGAAATGTGAAGTCATCCCAAGACAGAGAAAAGCTGTGGCTGCAGGGGAAAGGGACACAAAGATACACAGTCCTCAGGTGGGGAGGAAAGCCAGAGATCTGATAGCCTGGCGAGGCAAGAAAGCACCCCAAAATATTTAGGCACAAGAAACTAGAGTACATATCATATGAGAATGTCCAGGGAAATGAGAACTCAGTCCAGAGGGGAACAAAGCAAATTAGGAAACAAAAATCAAGGGCACACAAGCTGGTTTTCAACTGTCAAAGGACCAGCTATTGTGTGTAAGTGAAATTAGCTCCACAGAGGCAACTTGGAGTTAATCAATATATTTCAGAGGGATTTTTAAGGCAGGGCACATTTGGTGGGACAGAAAGAAGAATCTATGAAGTTGTTCAAATTGAGAACTGTAATTGTCATTTCCTCTTAGCCTGGACTAATCATCCACGGGCTCCATGACCACCTGCCAGGAATGATATAGAAGGGCAGGTGAGTATGTGGGTTGGGTAGGGGATCAAGAAAAGACCATTTGCTCTAAGTTCATTTTCAACTTAGATCTCTATGACTCCTTGAAATGGGCACCAGCAAGTAGAGTTGGGAGGGAAGAAATGGAGACAGAACACGAGAAAAGGAAAATCACAAGGAAGACAGGAAAAAATAAAGGTGAGAAGCTTCATTTCTGTCAATCCTGAACTCTTACTCTCTGCTGGACTTTCTCAGTTTTGTGTTGTGGTGCTTATGGGAGAGAAGGGAAAGTTCAACATTGCTTTCTCTTTCTTGGGAATTGCATTACCACCTAACAAATTATCAACCTGACTATTAGGTTGCAAATGTGTTTCTACCTGTGTTACAAGTAAAGGTGCACACTGAAGGATGACAGTTAGAAATGGAGTGCATTGGCCCCAAGCAACTCCAAACTGTCAAGAAAAGGGAATCTCAGGAAAGAGGAGTAGTTGCTGGAGGTTGGAGAAGAAATGAAATACCTTCAGAATCTCTGAGGTCTGGACTTAGGGTAGTTGTCAAAACTATATTTTTGAAATATAAAGATTCTAGCAGGGGTTTAATTTTGTTCACTTTTAATGACTACAACAAAAAAATTAAAATAATGAATTCTTCATTGAAAGGTTATAATCTGTGTATTTTCAAGTTCCACTTTTCATGCTGCATTGACAGTGAGACTAATCTCATGTGTAACTGTGGACGCATCCACACCCAGAATGCCTTTTACATTGGAAACACATGTACTCATGTTCTGCCTGGTAAGTGATGCATATTTCTATGGTTTGTCTGGTTGGCAGCTCAGCCTCAATGCTTTGTTGGGTACATATTTTCTTTGTTCAAAATGTGCCACATATTTCTGACTATAGCACAGAACGCTGGCTGCAAAACAAAACAAAACAAAGCCCTGAAAATGTTTATGCCATATGACCCAAGGTCAGGCTGAAGCATATTTTTATTAGAATTTCTTTTGCCTTCTTCTTTTGTGGTTTTGGAACCACAACTTACCACTAAGTAATTAACTCAGAAGTCTATTGTTCTCAGTCCTCCTTCTTCATCTGGTCAGGGAAAGCCAATTATATCAAATATGGTTCTAATTCTAGCTAACTTATGTGTCAGAAAGTCATGGCTGTGATCTGAGTTTGTGATAAATGGCAAGTAAGAGGATGTCAGTATACACGGTGCTCGATTTTGACTGTAACATCAGTGTCCCTGCCCAGTTTATTGACTATGAAATAAATGAGTACTTAAAGCTGTAGAGAGATACAATGTATATAAAGTACTTCAATGTTTGGCACATAATAGACACTCAATAAAATGTTGATTGTTAAAACCAACAACTGAATTAGATGTCCTCCTTTTATGTTTTCATGGGCCTACCTCTATCATGGAGTTCATCACACCAATGTGTTTTACTCTGTTTACTTTTCTGTCTCTCCAAGCAACTAGACTCACTGTTTACATTTCAAGCAGTCAATGCAATATGTTGAATTGCAAAATGTAGAATTTTTGCCCTTGGACTTTTAATTGAGAGTTCTGCTGCCTTCAAACTGCATCTTTTTCTAAAAGATTAGCACTTTTTCTTTGCTGCATTTTCTAGCCTTCTTTTTGTTGGTGTAATCTAAACACAAATCAAAGTTTAGAAAATGTGTTTGCACAAAATTGTAGAGCTCTCACATATCTGAATGAAGCAAAAAGTCAAGACTGATTATTTTGGAACTCACAGTTCAGTTCTGCATTGGATAAAGTATACTGTGGTTGACCACATACTTTGAGATAAACTTTGCATCAAACTACTAAAACGGAGAACAAAGAATCTAAATGAGAGATTTCTCTTGTGGTCAGAACTAGAAAGACCATGGAGACAAAACTCAGAAAATCCCCAGAGGCTGTAAAACAATGTAGAGAGAAACTAAAAGCAAAGTCAACAACTCCTGCATCTCTGCGTAAGTATTATAGATAAGCTAGCGGGGAAGAAAGTAACAGATTCTATGTTCAAGTACCATTCTTAGAGGGTTAGCATGCTCAAGTATGTCTGGAAATTTTTGGTGTCTCTGCTTTGTGCTTAGCCCAAAACTCTTCCAGCCCTTCTCAAAAGCAATGTGATAAGCAGGTGTCCTTGAGAGAAGGTGAAGGTTTCTGAGCTTTATTAAAAGAAAGTTCCAATTCTGATTTTCTGGAACACCAAGAGAGAAAAGCAAAATCTCATAAAACATGACAGATTCAATGCACAATGGTGTTGAAGAGAATGGAGGGAGTTGTATGATAGGAAAAAAAAAAAAAGGGATCTGCTTATGTCAATGAAACCCTCATTTCTACTTTCACCATTAGCTATTATTCCACTTGAGAACTTGAAAAGAGAAGTATATATTTTGTTCCAAGCAATTCTTAGGCCACACGTTGCTCATTGACTTCAAATAAAGACTACTGTCTTTTTATCATAATGGTGTGGTTCCTACCCCGCCACTCAGTCCCACAGTAACAGAAAGAGACCAGATCCTACACAACCAGTACCACTGGTCAAGTTCCCATTCGTGAATAAAAATAAAAAGGACCAACAGATATCTTTATCAGCTAACACAAACATGTCATAAATACCAGAAATATTTTGAAATTGAAAATGTTTCTAATATTTTTTTAAAATCAAAATACCTGTATAATTTATATTCAGTCAATCATGAGTTATTTAATCGCCTGTCACAAAGGGGATGTTGTGTTCTCAAAATGTAATTTCCAGAGGATTACAAAATATGGCAAGATGCCAGTCACTGAGTTGGTTTCCCAGTAACCAGTAGCAGGCTCAAGATTTTACATGAAAAATTCTGCTTCCTAAGGCTGGTCATCTACCCTACAGAAAGTTCCCCCTTGGCCAAGTTGCATGCACCAGGCTTGCTCTGATTTTTTCAATAAATATTTGCTGAGTGGACACAAAACAGTGACCAAGCCTCAAGAGTCATACAACCCAAGGTATGTGATAAGCAAACCAAATACAGTTGCCATACAAAGCAATAAGAGCTCTGGGAGAAGACAAGGAGGGTTAAAATAATTTGAAAATTAGTACCAACAGAAAGCAGCAGAAGACAAACTGACTCACCTAGAGAACTTTGGTTGATGGGCGGAAATAAATGTGAATGCAATTTACTGAGTACGGAAATTTGCCTCTATAAAAATCTTTATGAAAATATTTATAAAGATCTTTATAGATCTCACAGGGTTAAGGGGTGTCCATTGACCATTTACCTTTCCTTAGCCAAGTGGAATTAACCATATTACTCAGACCATTAAGTGGGGTTGATAGAAGGGAGGGGAGGGAGACAAAATACAGTTCTTGAATGAGCAATCAGTTCTTTACTCTGAAAGCAATGTGCTGCCATCCTAGTATAAAGATGATAAACAATTCTTGGTATCTACTCTCTAGACTTTTTCTCCTTTTTTAAACCATGAGAAACTTTTGATTAACTTATTTTTCAAAAATATGTTTAAAATATACAGATAGTAAGATTAGTATGTGACCAAAGGTTATTGCAGACTAGGAAGACACAGACTAACAATTTTTTTAAAAATAGGCTAATTTCAGAATTAACTGAATTAGAACTTAAGGAAAACACCAAAAATGACTCATAGAAACTTTGACCATTCTCAAGAACAAAGAATGAAGTAATAAACTTGAGGAGTGATCTGTAGGACGGTTACAGGGGAATGTTAAAAGAAAAGGTGATAAACATCCATCTTGTTTCCCTTTTGTCTTTAAGGATCACCTTCAAGTAGAAAAAATGTCACAGATGGGCTAGAGAAAAGGACTGAGGCAGATGAGCCATTGTAAGGGAATCACAAACTCCAATGAACATTTCCCAGGATTTCTGGATTATTAGGAATGATCACCATAGCTCAGTTGGTGACTTTTGAAGTACAGGGTATGTGAGGGTGAGCTGCCCCAAAGTAGACACAGAATCTGAGCACAAGTCGTTTCTTTGGGAGACGATGCAGGGATAAGGAAGTGAAAGAGCGTGAGAAAAGAAGAAGACAATCCAGGATAGGTTACTGAGCAGGTGACTTCTGCAGATAACTGCACTTCATCCTGCAAGTGAACTTCTATGAGACAGTGTACAAATGTTTCAGAGGGATCCCATCTATAGAAGACACAAGGAAGCTGAAAAATTTCCTCCAATTCTATCAGTCACTGGCTACAAGTTCCTTGTGTCACTAGCTCACCACCATTCCAACTGTGGAACCAGCCTTAGGTGTCCGTCAACAGATGAATGGATAAAGAAAATGTGGTATATATACCCAATGGAGTTTTATTCAGCTATAAAGAAGAATGAAATCAAGTCATTTGCAGGATGATGGATAGAATTTGGGGACATATGTTAAGAGAAATAAGCCAAACTCACATGGTTGGGGTCATGTTTTCTCTTATATATGGAAACTAAAGAGGGAAAAAGAAAAGAAAGTTGGTGGGGGAAAATCGTATGAAAATTGAAGGGAGATCAGTAAAATAGAGGAAGGGGAGAGGGGGAGGAAGGAGGGGAGACAAAGGAAAAATACTGGGGAATGATATTGGGCAAATTATATTGTTATATTGTGTACATGTATGAATATATAACAAGTCCCATCATTACATATAAGTATAATGTACCAATAAAAAATGTAGGAAAAAAGTGTGAGCAATCAGATTGATGAACTAGTTAAAAGTCTATTAAAAAAAAAAAAAAAAGTCCAGGACCTGGTCGCTTTACAGCTGAATTTGACAAAACATTTAAAGAATACCAATTTTTCTGAAATTATTTCCAGAAATTTTAAAAGGAACTCTGTTAAACTCTTGCCTTGAGACCAGCATTACCCTGATACTAAAATCAGGCAAAGACACCACAAAAAGAGAAATATACAGATTAATATCCCTGATGAATATAGATGTAAATGTTCCACCAATATATTAGTGAGCTATATCCAACAGCATATCAAAAATATCATACACCATGATCAAGTGGGCGTCATCCCAGGGATGCAAGGATGACGTAACTTTTGCAAATCATTAAATGTAAGACATCACACCAACAGAACAAAGAACAAAATTTATATGACCATCTCACTAGATCGGAAAAAGCATTTGCTAAGTTTCAAGATCTTTCATGATAAACATTCTCAGCAAATTAAATATAAAAAGAACATGCCTCAAAATTATTAAAGGTTATATATGAAAAACCCACAGCAAATGTAATGGATTAGGCAAAAGGCAAAAGTATTTCCTATAAGATCTAGGTACAAGAAAGGATGTCCACTTTCACCACTGATTCAAAATAGTATTAGATGTCTTAGCAAGATCAATTAGACAAGAGGAATAAATAAATTGGAAGGGAAAAAGTTAAATTATCCATGTTTGCAGATTACATGATTTTATACATAAAAACATAAATGTTCTATTAAAAGGTGTTAGAACTAAAAATAAATTCAATAAGGTTGAAGTATACAAAATCAATATATAAAAAAGTAGCATTTTTATACATCAATAATGTACTTGCTAAAAAACAAAATCAAGAAAACAATCCCATTCACAGTAGCTATAATAGATAAAAATATTTAGGAATAAATTTAACAAAGTAAGTGAAAGATTTCTACAAAGAAAATTGTAAAACATCAATAAAAGCAGTTATAAAGAACAGAAAAAGGGAACAATAGCTCAAGTTCATAGATGGGAAGAATTAATATTTTTAAAATTCTCATACTACCCAAAGTGATCTATAGATTCAATGCAATTCCCATCAAAATACCAATGCCATTCTTCACAGAAATAGGAAAAACAATCCTAAAATTCATATGGAACCACAAAAGGTCCAGAACAACCAAAGCAATCCTGAGAAAATAAAAAATAAAAAAAAAACAACATTATACTGGCATAATACTTAGGCCAGTGGAACAGAATCGTAAACCCAGAAATTAATCCACATGTAGGATTAATGCAGTCAACTGATTTTTGACAAAGGCACCAATAACGTGTTAGAGAAACAAGTCTCTTTAATAAAAAGTGCTAGAAAAATTAGGTATATGTACATAGAAAAATTAAACTAAATCCCTCCCTCATTCACAAAAATCAACTCAAAATGGATCAAAGACCTAAATGTAAGACCTGAAAGTGAAATTACTCCAAGAAAATGTATTAGTGCAGGCAAAGATTTTTTGGCTAGGACCTCAAGGCACAGGCAACAAAAGTAAAAATTGAAAAATGGTATTATGTTCAACTAAGGTGATTCTGCACAGCAAAGAAATTCATCAGCAGTTAAGAGACAGTCTACAAAATGTGGCAAATATTTATAAACTGCTCATCTGACAAGGGATTACTACTCAGAATACATAAAGAACTCAAAAAACTTAACACCAAAAACATCCAATTAAAAATGTTTCAAAGATCTGAATAGACACATCTCAAAGAAGACATACAGTATGTGGGAAAATGCTCAATATAATTTATCATTTGAAAAATACAAGTCCAAACCACAATGAGATGTCATCTCACCCCAGTTAGAATGGCCATTATCAAAAAGATAAAAAATAACAAGTGCTGGCAAGGATATTGAGGAAGCAGAAATCTTATACACTATTGGTATGAATGTAAATTAAAACCACCTTTACAGAAAACAGTATAAAGATTCCCTTAAAAACGAAAAATATAACTACCATATGATTCAAGAACCATAGTAGTTATATATTGAGTATATATCCTAAAAAACTGAAATAATTAAATCAAGGAAATATCTGTTCTTGCGTGTGTATTCCAGCACCATTCATAATAATCAAGATATGGAATCAACCACAGAGTCCATCAATACACAAATGGACAAGAGAATGTTCTATATATGCACATGGAATATCACTCAGCTATAAAAAGGAATGAAATGCTGTCATTTGCAGCAACATGGATGACATTGGAGGTTATTATGGTAAGGGGAAATAGCCAGACACAGACAAACAAAAGCTGTATGTTTTCACTCATTTGTGTGAACTAAAAAAATCAGTCTCATAGAAGAAAAAGGAAAGGTGGTCATTGGAGATTGGGAAGGGCAGGAGAGAGGGGAAAATGGAAAGAAGTTAGAAAGGGGAACAAAAACACAGACAGAAGGAATCAGTTCTGGTTTTCTCTAATAAAGCAAGATAGAGTTAACCAGGAATAAATGTAAAAGTTTGATACTTAGGTCCAAAAAATCAACTGCCAATCTAAAAGTAAAGGTAATCATTGATTATAACAATCAGCAATACATAGTAAAATAACTAGAAGAGTATGAAAGTTCCCAAATCATAGAAATAATTAAGATTGAGATGATGTTCTTATTGTCCTGATTTGATCATTTGACTTAAATATATGCCCTGAATTATCATACTGTACCCCATAAAGATATGCAAAAATTATGTCTCAAAAAGTCCTACAAAAATAATCTTTTTTGTTTGTTTTTTCAGTGATTTTTATAAGCACCTAATTGTATGTGTGAAATTCCTTCCTGCTGAAAATACCTAAGGAAGTTTCTTTCCTGAGATGAATACTGACAGACTTAAGGAGGGTGATAAATACGTTGAATGACAGAATTAAGATGAAGGCAAATATAACATGATAAAGTGAACTAAAAATAAATGTAAAAGTTTGACACTTAGAACCAAAAAGCAACTGCCAATCTAAAGGCAATCTAACTTATCAGCACCAAATAAGAAAAAGTTTAGAGAGAGGCCACTAAAGACATTAACATGGTATCCAGAAGAACAAGGTTACAGATGTTCCATATTGGTCTATTCTGCTAAGATGTCACCTAGGGAAGAGTTATTAATTCTAAGCATTGTGGTTTAATAAAGATATGTCTCCCTTTAGGGCAGAATAGAATCAGGACAGACCCAAATATATGTCCTAAGAAGAATGCTTGTAAAATATGGGAGATCATGAAGACTAGAAAAGATTCAAGGTGGACCAGAGTGGGCATCTTGAAATATTTACTTGGTTTCCTTGTGGAAGTTCACTGACTTGTTCTGTACTTTCCAAAGGTTTGGAACCAGGATGGATAGGTGGAAGGGGGAAAAAACAAAGCTAAAACTTATTTAGAAAAAGATGTCAGGAAGGACTGATTCAACAATGAATTTTCCAACATTTGAAGAATTCAAAAGTCAAAAGAATGTGATGGAGTGACTGTAGAACACAATCAAGCATCAAACTAATCCCCAACCCAAGAAGATAAACTTCAAAGTTTATTCCAAATCCTAGAATTTTTAAAGAAAAATCTTATGACTAATATCATATATCCCTAAAAAACTTATACATATCCCACTATTCTCAGAGACACAAACACACACATACACGCATGCACACACACACACACACACACACACACACACACAGAGGAGTGTGTAAGATGTAGCTGGAAGAGCCCAGGGTTTGGAATTAGAAGGGGACTCAAATCTTGGCTCCATTATTTACTAGTTGAATGTTCTTGAGCAATTTAAATACTGGTTCTGTTTTGTTTTTGGTTTTGTTTTGTTTTGTTTTGTTTTGGTGAAAAGTGGTTAATTTCTTTTATGAGGGTTAGGAAAACATACTTCCTAAATCAAATAGATACAATTATTACCCCAAATAAATTGTCATCTTCTATACTTTAAACCTCCATTGCTTACCTTTTTTGTTGTCGTGAGACAGGGTCTCACCACATTGCCCAGGCTGGCCTCAAATTCACCATCCTTCCACCTCAGCCTCCACAGTAACTAGGATTATGATTACAGGCAGGCACCGCCACATCTGGCTCATTCCTTAATTTTTAACCATTATGAGATGCTAAATAGAAGCCAATGGATGAAGCTTCTACCACTGTTTTAAAATGGGATTTCCCCTAGATTTATAAGTCTCCTACCATATTGGCAGCAGGGCACAGTGGTTCAACATAGACTTGGGTTCAGATGCCAGCTCAGCCTCTTCTAAACTGTAAACTGTTGACAGGAACCTCCGTTCTCTTATCTGTAGAACGGGGTTCACGATAGCGCATAGCTTAATAAGATTTAGAAAGGAGGATCAAAAAATGCATAAAAGGCATTTTTCCTTGTGCCTGGTTCACAGGAAGTGCCCAACAGCCCTTCATAACAATAATTATAGTAATACTGGTGACCTTAATGAAAACACAATCTATGGAGCATCTGCCTAGACCTCAAAAGCTCCTGACTGCTACCCTTCCCTGTTATGATCCTGGATCTCTTACAGCATTCCCTCTTTGCGATTCATTTTTGTGTCATTGTTTAGACACATATCTTTGATAGCTACACTGAACTTCACGCTGATTTCTGATTGCCTTCGCTTTTCACGAAGGTGGCAACGGTAAACTGTTATGACCTACCCTTGTGTGTCCGCGGCCCATACTCCTATGTGGGAGGCCCGTACACCAGGGAGACTAGGGAAACGGGACCTCTTACTGGCAGCATTAACTCAACAAACCTCCCAGGGGAGCAATAAAAACTCAGTAGCCAGCAGCCTTAATGAGGACACGCTCAGAGCAGTGTAATCTTATAATGTGCTCAGTGCTCTGTGGAATTCATAGGAATTAGATTTAGCAACATTAGAGCTTCGTTTCTCAAATATTAGCAATACAATTTGCAATAACTGTCTCTTGTTTTAGCTGATGACATTGCAAATTACAAGTGTTATTATGGCATTGTTTATAATTCAGAGATGTTACCACAAGAATCTGCTTTTCAGCTGTTGGCAGATGTGAGTGGAGTTTGCCTTTGTTAATACAGCACATGCCAAATTCTTCTTAAGGCCTTTCATCAGAGAGTTGCATTCAGTAGGACACATGAGACACCAATTTCTGCAGAAGAATATAAAATGCAACCTCCACTTGATCATTGTGACATTTTAAATAAAATTTTTATCTCATTTACTCCAAAAAACCTCTTCAGTTGCGTGACATATTTTGTTCTTCACAAAATAACTAAAAGCTCCAAATATTGGAATGGCCCTACCGTCGTTAAAATGAGGATAGCCAAGAAGTATGAGAAATGTGACAGGCATTTTGAGAACTCCCAGATTCCACTTTCGGGGAACTGTTTTCTTTGGCATAAGCATTAATGCCGTTTGAATATCTCCTACAAATCTCATGTTGAAATTTGTTTGCCACAGTGAGAGTACTGGGAGGTGGGACCTCTTAGAGGTGATTAGGTCATGAAGACTCCACCCTCACCAATGAATGATGCTGTTATTGCAGGAGGAGCTTTGATAGACAAGCAGGCTCTCCCTCCAGGGAGCTGTCTTGCTCCCACAACCCCTCTCTCTAGGGTGCCCTCTCCCCAGGAAACGCCCTCCGCCATGTTGATGCAGGCCCTTGACCTTGGACTTGCCAGATAAACTTCTACTGTCTTTAATTTACCAGTCTGTGCTATTCTGCCACAGAAGCAGAACACAGACCAAGATAGGTAATAATAGAAACGAAAATTATATGCAAGCAATACTGTCATAGGCAATGCCAAAAGATAGCTGGCAGAGGGTGCATCGGAAAGGGAAGTTTGAAGGTGAAGATCAGTAATTGCCACCTGATAAAAGAACATTCATCAGCTGTTTCAAAGTACTGAGATCAAGCTAAAAAGAAATCATCATAGGAATGAGTTGACTGTATCCTAAATTGGGGACAAACTTAGGGAAAATTTTCAAAGTAATTAACTGGTAAGTAAAAGAAAAAACAATTTCTATAGAGTCACTTAAAACATAAAACTAAGCCTCAGCTTATAGGTTTATCACTTGAGTTAACAGGCAAACAAAGGTAAAAATGAACTACGCGGAATACTTAATCTGACTGAGAGCCACACCCAGTACACTCACTTCGCAGTGTAATTGTGAAACTCAAGCCAAAGCCCAGCACCTCTAGCAACCAAATCAGGTGTGGGCTAAGATCTGCACCACGAGCAAGTTCCACACCCTCAGTGCTTCAGCTTCTTTACCTGTTCATGAGGGTACACACACAGGGCACAGAGTAAAACATGCTCATGAAATGTTTGCAGTTGCTGATTTTATTATTATAACTTCTGTTGTTACTTTTGTTACTGTGACAACTAATTCAGTCTCTTGGGCTCTACTGAATTTATTCATTCACTCCCAACAAGTATATGGATAGCTAGTTTCTCAGCTAAGGCAAAACTTACTGGCTGTCCACTGGTATCCAACTTCCCCTCTTGGTCTTCCTCACTGGTCACCCCTTCTTGGAGTCCTTGGCATGTGCCTTCTCTTCTCCCTCACCTTTTGATGGACAGCACCCCAGTCATGCTTGAAACACCATGTGCTGACAACTCCCAGATTTCTCTCTGACACCACCTCTCCTAAAATCCACATACCCATTATCTCCTCAACATCTCCACTTGGCTCTACTTCCAAACTACACCCATAAAACATCTGCTAATAACTCCTCCACTACTACCAATCCTATCTGAGTAATGACTTTTTCTCACCTGGATTACTACACTAATTTCATGGTGTGTCTTTTTTCATCTGCTCTTTTTAAAGACTTTAGAACATTTCCCTCTTCTCTCTTCCCTCATAGTTACCTCTCAATAGTGCCACCGTTAGCACATAGGCCTTTGGGTAATATTTAAGAGGCAAACTATAACAGCATCATAGCCTCTCTAACATCATCTGCTGCTTACCTCAGTGTGTAACTCTTCTTTAACACACTGGCCCCTTTGTTGTTCCTTGGACCTCCCAGTCTTGTTCCTGCCCCAGGGCCTTTGCACTGGCTGTTCCCTCTTTCCAAAGTTCTTCTCCCAAATATCTGCACTGCTAATTCCCTGACTCTGTCCCTGACATTATTTTTTGAAATACGATCTTCTCAATGAAGTCTACCCTATTTGTTTAATATGAATAATTTGTTTAATATAAAAACTCCAGTCTTTATAGTCTCAACACTCCTTTCACCTTCTACTTTCTTCTATGGCATTTATCACTTCTAAATACTATATAGTTTACTAATTTGTCACATTTATTTATTGTTTGCCTCTTTCTGCTAAGAATACAAGCTTTTTAAGCACAAGAATTTTTGCTTGATTCACAATAACCAAATTATGGAACCAGCCTAGATGCCCATCAATGGATGAATGGATATATATACACAATGGAGTTTTGTGCAGTCCTGAAGAATGAAATTAGTCATTTGCAGGAAAATTGGATGGAGCTTGAGAACATTATGTTAAGCAAAATAAACCAAATTCAGAAAATCAAGGGTCACAGAATTTCCTTCATATGTTGATGATAAAAAGAAAAAAGAAATTTTTCATGAAAAAGGAAGAGAGACCAGTAGAAGAGAGGCTGGAGATCTGGGAGGAGGGAGAAAGGGAAGGGAAAAGGAGGTAATGAGCAATGAAATTGACCATATTATATGCATATATGAATACATCAATGAGTCCTGCTATTTTGTATAATTCTAATGCCCTTAATTAAAAAATAATCTTTGCCTATTTTGTTCATTAATATATTTCAAGCACTTAAAGGAGTGACTGAAATTCCATTCACAATAACCTCAAATTAAATTAAATTAAATTAAATTCCTAGGAATAAAGCTAATCAAGGAAGTTAAAGACCTCTACAAGGAAAAATAAAGTACACTAAAAAAAAAAAAAGAAATAGAAGACACTAGACGGTGGAAAGACTTCTTATGTTCTCCCATGCTCCTGGCAGAATTAATATCATTAAAATAGCCACATTACCAAAAATAATCTACAGGTTCAATGCAATCCTCATCAAAATACCAATGACATTCTCTGATTAACTAGAAAAGGAAATTCAAAAATTCATATGTGAATCCTAAAATTTACAAAAAACCTAGAATATCCAAAGCAATCCTGAGAAAAAAATAGCAATGCAGAAGGCATTATAATACCCAATTTCAATTTATACTACAAAACTATAGTAACACAAACCAGCATGGTACCAGTATAAAACCAGGCACATGGGCCAATGGAAAAGAACAGAAGACACAGGGACAAACCCTCATGGATACAGTCTCCTGATCCTTGACAAAGGTGCCAAAAGCACATTAGAGAAAAGAGAGTCTTTTAACCAATGGTGTATGGAAAACTGGATATCCATATGCAGGAGAATGAAACTAGATCATTCTCTCTTGCCCTGCACAAAAGTTAATTTAAATATCAAAGACTTAGGTATAAGAAAAGAAACTCGCAACTTCTAGGAAAATACAGGGGAAAGACTCCAATATCTTGGCACAGGCAATGACTTCCTGAATAGGAGTCATAGGAAACAACACTAAGAATCAATAAATGGGAGGGAATCAAATTAAAAAGGTGCACAGCAAAGGAAACAAGAGTGTGGAGAGGCTACAGAATGGGAGAAAATCTTTGCCAGTTATTCCAACAGAAGATTAATGTCCAGAATATGTAAAGAACTCAAAAAACTCAACACCAAAAAATGAACAAACAACCCATTCAATAAATGGGCAAATGAACCAAACAAACACTCCTCAAAAGAAGAAACACAAATGGGCGACAATTTTATGAACAAATGTTCAACATCCTTAGCTATCAAGGAAATGCAGATCTAAACTACACTAATATTTTATCTTACTCCAGTCATAATGACAACTACCAAGAATAAAAATAGCAATGAATGCCAGCAAGAATTCAAGGAAAAAGAAACCCTTACAACCTCTTGGTGGGAATATAAATTAATACAGAAAAATGAAAAGTTGTGCCCCATTTGTGTACAATGAATCAAAATGCATTCTGCTATCATGTATAACTAAATAGAACAAAAAATCCAAAATGAAAAGAAAAGAATATAAATAATCAATGCTGGAGAGGATGTGGAGAAAAATGAACACTGAGATTGTAAAATAGTATAATCACTATGGAAATCAGCATGCAGATTCCTCAAAAGGATAGGCATGGAACCACAATATTACCCAGCTATACCACTCCTTGGTATTTACCCTGAAGAATTAAAGTCATCACACTACAATGATACATGCACATACGTGTTGATAGCAGCATAATTCACAGTAGCCAAACTGTGGAACCAGCCTAGTTGTCTACCGATGGATGAATAGATAAAGAAACTGTGGCATATATAAACAACAGAATTTTATTCAACCATAAAAATTGAAATTATGGCATTTGCAGGAAAATGGATAGAACTAGAGATCATTATGTTAAGCAAAATAAGTCAAACTCAGAAGGCCAAAGATCATATGTTTTCTCTTATATGTGGAAATGAGAGGATAAGGAAAAGAAAGTGAGGGTGAATCTCCAAAAAATCAAAGGCAGATTAGTAGAAAAAATTGTCCAAGGGATTTGAGGAGAGGGGAAGTGCTGGGGACAGACACCAGTCAAATTATATTGTTGTACTGTGTATTATACGCATGTATGAATATGTAGCAACAAATCCCATCAGTATGTACAACTGCAATAAACCATTAAAATGTGTGTCAGGGGGAACACACAAAAAAATACAGCCTCTATAGAAATCAGTACGGAGATTCATCAAAAAACTAAAAATAGAACTACCATATTACCCACCTATACCATTCCTCAGTATTTGTCAAAAAGATTTAAAGACATCATGCTTTAGAGATACCTGCATCTCTATGTTTATGGCAACACAATTCACAATAGCCAAGTTTTGGAATCAGCTTAGTCTACTGACTAAGGAACGAAGAAAATGTGGCATGTATATACATAAACTCCATACACAAGAGAGACTTTATTCAGTCCTAATGAAGAATGAAAGTATGTAATTTTCAAGAAAATGGACGAAACTGCAGAGTACCATGTTAAGCAAGATAAACCAGATTCAGAAAGTCAAGTGTTGGATATTTTCTCTCATATGTGTGAGACAGAGGGGGGAAAGAGGGGGGATATCATGAAAGTAGAAGGGAAGTCATTAGGGTATGTCGGGGTCTTAAGCCCCCTTGCCCTTCTCGACCAGCAGCAAGGGAAGGGGACACTCCCCAACAAGGTCAGATCAGGATAGGTAAGGCCGACTGACCACCTGCTCCCCAGCCCTCCAGGTGAGGACAATCAGACGGTCAGGGAGACCCATCACAGCAGGAACTCTTTTATTGAGGAAATCCCACAGCTTTTATGTAGGGTGGGGGCTAGGCGGGAACCAATCAGGTTAAAGGTCAGCAAGGCAGGGGGGTTCACACAGGCGAGAGTCCCATTGGACTATATGGCAAGCACGAGCTGATCACGTTCGCGGAACTGTTGTTAACCAATCCCTGATGGTGGTCCGGTCTATCGTCATGAACTATTGAAACTGCTTTTGAGTCTTGATTTTGCTCACCCACCAGGAAGTAATGAGTCAGCCTGAGTTGGTTAACATGTCATTAGTCCCAACAAGGGTGGAGGAAGGAAAATCAGGGAGTAAGAGGAGGAGGGCAAGGCAAGGTACTGGGGAGTGAAATCAATTAAATTATATTGTATGCATATATGAGTGCACCACAATGAAATCTACTATTCTGTATAATTAGTATCCAGCAATAAAAAGTTTTTCAAAAGAGTTACCATCATATATGGTCTTAGGTAAAAATTCCTCAAATGAATAAATGGCTAATAAAACCTCCACTGCCTATGGGGACACGTGGATACCTAGAATAAATGATACATTTCTCAGTCTCCTTTACAGTTAGATAGATCACACTAGAAGGACAAAAGTTTGCTGGAAAAGGCATATGTGTTTTACTGAAAACTAATAATGTTCAGCCTACTGGTATCTCCCGAACTAAACAACCCTAACTTTCTCCCCATCTTTTGAACATCAGACAGAAGAACTCATTTATCATAGGGTCAATTTTATACACCGTAATAGCCTTTAAGGAAAATCATTGCTGATAATAATAATCTTGAATTATCACTATATCAAGATAAATTCTCTTTTAGCCAAGGACATACATACAATTAATAAAAATTAAATATGCAATATATATGTATATATAGTGTTATGTGCATATACGATACATATATATGCTAAAATGAGAAATATTAGCTGTTAAAGAATAACAATTTTATTTATCTAGAAATCTATCATTTGCCATTACTGATAAATAAAATGGATAAAGTTAAACCTTCCTGTTTTGTGTATCATGCTAAATTAAATAAACAACTACTTTTAAATCTCTTTATAAGTGTTAGAATAACTAGCAAAGAAACAGAAACATCATAAAGAGCTGGGAAATATATATTCCTAAGATGGTATTTCACCCACTTATTTAATAAATAATTATCAATATATAAGGTCCTGCATTAGGTGCTATGGGACTCAAACTTGTACAGGTGGAAGTTCATGTTCTCATGTGTTACGGTTTGGATATGAAGTGTCCCCTGAAAGCTCCTGTGTTAGCAAAGTTTACTGTGAGAATGATAAGCAGAAATCAGAGTAGAAAGATATGAAACACTTGAAATTTGGCCAGAAAAGTGCATGTGAACTGTAAGGTCAAGGAAGGTATGGTTGTTGAAAATATCACAGCCACTAAAGATATGCTAAGTACTTCACACAAAGACAATAGGAAAGCTGGTTTGTGAGCATTACTAGTTCAAGGATATAAAAGTGAAAATTCCTTTGAGACCACAGGGGTGCCCTACTTGCAGAGTGAGGCCTAGAAAGTTCTTACCATGCTCAACCACCCAGGAACTCAGAAACTGCTGCAGCCATGGTCCTAGGAAGCCTGGCTACTGCTCAAGATGGTGGCAGACCTTGGTGTTGTCCACATGGTACCAGTTCTGTAGGAACGCAGGACACTGGAGTTAGGAGGCCATGGAGGCTTCCTTTTTCACAGGAAAGCCTCTGAGGACAGGAAAAATGTAGCAGGGCGGGATCCATAGAGGCAGCCCCTCAGTGGGTGATACGCGAAGATGAGAAGGAAGCCAAAAGTGCAGTGGAGACCCCAGAGATTAATAGATACCAGGAACATGAAATGTCTGCAAGAAGAGCTGCAGGAATTAAGAAGAAAAAAGTCAAAAAAGAGGTCATGTGGGCTGCAACCAGAAAGACCAAAGGGACAGAGCTAGACAAGCCCTTTGAACAGAACATCACAATGCCATGTGCCCCAGATGCTGAATGTGGAGCTACAGAACTTGTTTGCCTGGCTGGATATCAGTCTTGCTTTGGTCCCATCCCTTATATCTGTGGCCCTATTTCTCTCTTTTGGAATGAAAATGTTCACTCTGTGCCATTATATAGTGGATATATGTAATTTGGTTTGATCTTTATAGATAAAAGCATTCAAGAGTTTTCTTTGAATCTTAGATAAAATTTTGGACTTGGATTTTCAGGCAATGCTAGAACTGTTAAGACTATGGGAACTCTTAGAAATTAACTAAATGCATTTTGAATTGTGATATGGGCATGAGATTTCAGGGATCAGGGGTGGAATATTATGAGGTATCCCCCAAAAGCTCATGTCATAGTTTGAGGCAATGCAGAAATGTTCAGAGGTGAAATGATAAGATTAAGAGAGCTATAACCTAATTAGTGGATTATTAATTTGAAAAGATTAATGGGTAGAAATTGTGGGCAGGCAGGGCATGGCTAGAGGCATGCCCTGGGGCATGTCCTTGGAGATTATATTTTTCCTGGTCCCTTGATCTCAAGCTCTTGGCTTCCTGGCTTTCATGTACTGAGAAGCTTTCCCCTCCACCATGATGCTCTGATTCACCTTGGGCCCAGAGCTATGGAGTCAACCAACCATGGACTGAACCTCTGAAACTATGAGCCAAAATAAACCTCTCCTCTTAAAAGTTGTTCTTGTGGGATATAACTTGGTCACAGTGATGAAAAATTGACTAAAATATGATGAAAATTATAATTCAAGGCAGGATACAGGACGTGTTTAGGAAGAGGAAACAGAAAAGGCCTTTCTATGGGGTGAATGTGGTTTGTCCCCACAAAAACTCATGCTGAATTTTGTTGCCAGTGGAGCATTGTTGGGAGGTGGGGCCTCTAAAAAGTGATTACATGTTTAAGTGGGATTAATGTATCTTGTGAATTTGGATTAGTTCTTTGGAGACCTGATTATTATAAAGCAGGTCAATTCCTTTGTCCCCTCCCTCTGTCTTCACATGCTCCCACTTGCTCTTCTGCTTTTCACCTGATACCCTAACTCAAGTATTAAGATACTAGAAACATACTCTTGGACTTCCAGTACCATGAGTTAAAATAAACCTCTTTATAAATTATCTGGTGTCAGGTATTCTGATATAGCAACAGAAAATAGACCAAGGCCTACAGAGAACAGAAAGATACTTATAGTGAAGAAAACATAAGCTTCAATCTTTTATTTAATTAATTAATGAACCAAGAGCCCTGTTATGGTTTGGATGTGAGGTGTCCCCCAAAAGCTAACATATGAGACAATGCAGGCAGGTTCAGAGGAGAAATAGTTGGGTGTAAGAGTCAGTGAGTTGATCCCAGATGGGATTAATTAAAGTGGCAGGGTGTGACTGGAGGAGAATGGAATTGGGCGTGGCTTTGGGGTATATATTTTCTGTCTGGAGAGGGAAGACTCTCTCTCTTTCTGCTTTCTGATCACTATGATGTGAGCTGCTTCCCTCTGCCACTCTCTCCTGCCATGATGTTTAGCCTCATCTCAAGCCCTGAGGAATGGAGATGGCCTTCTATGGACTAAGGTCTCTGAAACTGTGAGTCCTCAAATAAACCTTTTCTCTTCTATAGTTGTGCTGGTCAGATCATTTAGTCACAGCAGCAAAAAAAGCTGACTAAAACAAGCCCACTGAGCTCAGTCAATCCCATAGGGATAGTAACATCTCACTGGGAACCTAGAGATAGTTAATCCTCCTCCAATAACAAAATTCTACATCTTAAAATTTCTTTTCTTTTCAGTAACATGTGATTCTAGCTGTTATCCAGTTCCCTACTTCCCTTATCCCATTATCTTACTCATGCTGATTCATAGCTCACTATGTGCCAAGCACTGCTCTAAATACTTTATATAATATTAACACATCTAATCCTCACAAAACTGTGTGATAGATACTACTATTATATCTATTTTTTAAAGGGGAAACCAAAATAAGTTAAATAACTGCCCTAAAATTACGCTGCTGATAAATGATAATAAATAAACATAATTTTTAGCATTTTATAGAAAACTGAAAAAAATAAGGACATTGTAGTGCCTTTCTAATAAATATATACAATTTTTAAATATAAATTAGATTTTAAGATATAACAATGTAAAAATATACGTATAACTTTATATAACTTTTAAAACTGTCTTATATTCTGAGATTATATTCAAATGTCTGAGCTTTCACAAAAGGAGAGTCAAAGTAACTTAAGTAATCACCATTTTTAAAAATAAGTCCAAACATTCTAAGTCGGGAACCACTGAACTCTCCTTTCCACTTTAGGAGTAAACCCTGCCTCTTGCTATGTCCTCATATAACCTTGTCCCCATCTAGTCTCTACTCCCAGTCCTTCCCTCACTTTTCCTTTTACCCTTTCACATAAAATCCCTATCATATCATGACCACAATCCACATTTCCCCTTGCTCCCCACTATGCCTGGAACCTGGCTCCCTTCAGTCAAATCACTTCCTTGGATGAGCACACTATTCTTCCCAATCCTCCTTCTCAAATGATTGTTCTTCTACCATCAATGGACAACCTTCCCTCCTCCCCTTTACCCCCATTCATCCTCAACTCTAGTTGCCTTCCATGCTTATTTCTAATACCCTTTCTCACCTTTTGCTTGTAATAATATATTTCCCCATCCCAAGCCTCTGGTACCAGCATCAGCTTTCAAAATGATGGATGACCATAATAACATCCTAACACACCATTAATTAATCTCTTCAATTCCATGGTCATTTGTTACCCCTTCACTTTGCTCAACCTTAGATATGGACAAATGTCTAAGAACAGCATGGGTCATGCTGAAGATGATATAAGAAAGAAGGTGAATCCATCAGTTTCTGTGGGTAAGACAGTGTGCTAGTCAACTTTCTTTTACTATAACAAATGCCTGAGATAAATTGACTTAAAAAGTTGGCAGGTTTATTTTTGGCTTAGAGTTTTGGAGGTTTCATCTATGTCCTATTGGTCCTGTTGTTTTGGGTGTGATGAGGCAGCATATCATAGCAGGAAGCACGTGATGGATAAAGTTGCTCACCTCAGGCAGCTGGGAGGTAAAAGAGAGAGAAGAAGAGATCAGCAGGCTATAACCCCCTTTAAGAGGGGGAGGGTGCCCCCAATGACATAATCTTCCCACCAGGTCCTGCCTTGTAGAAGTTTCCACCACCTTCCAATAGTGCCAAACACAAGAGCACCCCTTTCACAGGTGAGACTTTGGGAGACATTCCAGATTCAACCTATACATTCTGCCTTCACCCCCAGAAACTCATATCCATTTCACAATGCAAGATGCATGCAATCTATCCCCAAGAGTCCCTAACACCTTAACTGTCCCAGCATTGCTCTAAAGTCCAAGACAATAGTCTCCTCTGAGACTCAAGGCAAACTATTACATATAAAAAACAAATATCAAGTTAGATAATTCCAAGATACAATGGCACAGGGAAACAATCCCATTCTGGAATGGAGTAATGGTGCATAAAAAGGAAGGATCAGAACAAACAAAGAAAAAAACCCAGAAGGTCAAACATTAAATCTTAATGTTCCTTGTCTGACAGACTGTGGTGAATTATGGACTCCCAAGGACTTGGGCAGTCCACCCCTTTGGCTCTGCTGCCTGCAGCATACATGGTCACTCTCCTGAAGGCTCTTCTTACGGCCTGTGTCTTTTCTTGGCAGATGTCCCATATCCGTGACAACTGTAACTTCCTGGGGTCTCCATTGCTCCTTTGGCTTTACTCTCACAGCTTCACATATTTTTTGTCCTATTGTGGGCTTCTTGCAGGAACTCTGACCCTGTCACACACTGCCTAGCCCCCTGGTTTTCCTTTGACATCTCAGTGGATGCCTCCATGACCCTATATCTCTTGTATCTTGTATTTTGCTTGCCTGAAAAACCAACATCATGGGGATGGTGTCAAGTTCTAACACTACTGTGAGCCGTACCAGAGCCTACTTGAACTATAGCTTCAGTGTCCCCTGAATATCTCAAAGACTGAACATGAGAAATAAATCCCTAGGAAACATTTCCCTAGGAGGCCCTATGCAATCAGGGTGCCTGGAACCCTCTTTTCAAATTAAAGTCTTTGAAAGGAGTTTACACAAACACTTTTGGACCTGTGGATAGGGGTGAGGATGTTGTATACTGATTCCTGAGATACACTCATGGTATCTTACCTATTGTTTCAGGGCAAAGTACTAGACTTCTTTTGAATGGAGCTAATCCCTTTAGCAACTATGCCTTCCTTAGAAGCACCTTTAAAAAACACTCCTTTTCTGGCCAAATTGCAAGTTTTTCAAATTTTTCCACTCTGTGCCTCTTCATAACTGCTTCTCCATAACTGGTTGGCCCCATTGCCCTTGAATCTGTGGCAAAGCAGCACTTCATGGTGGGGAACATAAGAATGAGTGAGCTGCTCATCTCAGGGCAGTAAGAAAGCAAAGAGACAGAGGAAGAGACCCGTGTCCCATAATTCCCTTCAAGTACACATCTCCAGCAACCTAAAACCCCCACCTCTTGGAAGGCTCTACCAACTTCCAAGAGCACCAGCCTGAGGACCAAAGCTTTGGCAGATATTCCAGATTCAAACTATAGCAGATATCAGTGATGACCCTCCAGAGAGCAGCAATAGCAAGCATGTAGAAACAGAATTCAGGATGCAGAAAGTAAGGGTCATGGGGTGCAAGAAATTGAAGGCCATCTCACTCAAGAAACATCTCTCCTTGGGCTTCATTTGACCCTGTAGCCCACACTCACTTTTTCAATCTTGACTTCCTTGATTACAATGACATTAACCTAGTTTTCCTCCTATATCTCTCACAGCTCATTCTCTGCTTCTTCTAATATATAAAACTCTTTTTTTTTTAACCTCAATTATGAATCAGACAATTTTCCAAGCACTGGAGACACAATAGCATGGTTCCTTCACTGAAGTTTTTCATAGTCTTGGAGAAGAAACTATTATACATTAAATTCATTATTCCCAAGTAGAATAAATGAAATGGAAACATAGAAGAGGGAGAAATTACCTCCATCAAAGAACAGGAATGAAGGTCAAAAGAAGGAGATAACATTGCTCTGAGTCGTGAAGAATGAGGAGTGCCTTGGGAGTAGCAAATAGTACGACAGGCAGAGAATATGGCACAAAAGCATTGTCTCTTTGAGCCTGGTAAGAAGTTTGGTATGGCTGCAACATACCAGCGGGAGAAAGTAAAAAATAAATAATAATAATAATAATAATAACAATAATAATAATAATAAATACAGCCAGGCACAGTGGCACACACCTGTAATCTGGCAGCTTGGGAGGCTGAGACAGGAGGATTGCCAATTCAAAGCCAGTCTCAGCAACTTAGTGAGGCCCTAAGCAACTTAGTGAGACCCTGTCTCTAAATAAAATATATTTTAAAACTCTGGGGATGTGGCTCAGTGGTTAAGTGCCCTTGGGCTCAGTCTCCAGTACTCCAAAAAAAAAAAAAAAAACCACAAAACATTGAAAAGGTGAGACAGGTCAAATTGTATAGGGTAGGGCCTTAAAGGCAATGCCAATAGTTTAACTTTTACCTTCTGGGATAAGAATAACTACTGAAAGATAGTGAGGTAATGACAGCATAAGAGCTGCTTTAGATTGACAGTTCTGGAGATGGTATCACAAAAAAAAAAGGAAGAAATGAGAAATGCAGAGACACATTCAAGCTGCACTGTTCTAGGCCACATAAACCCTAGGCTTATGTTTAAATTTTATTTCCTTCACAAACGAGAACTCAGGAAGTTGCCCTCATGGAGAGTAAAAATTAATAAGAGTGACCCAAGCAAGTTGTGCATGCTGACACACTCCTGTAATCTGATTGACTTGGGAGTCTGAGACAGGAGGAGCACAAGTTCAAGACCAGCCTCAGCAACCTAGCAAGAATCTGTCTCAAAATTAAAAAATAAAATAGAATAGACTGGGGATGTAGCTGAGTGGTAAAGAGCCCCTGGGGTCCATCCCCAGTACCAAAAACAAGTCACTCAGAGAAACAACCTATGGGACTTGATTAATTAATTATGGAAATTTGAGAAGGAAGACTAAAACTAACTTATTCTAAACATAAGAGACTAGTGGAAAAAATCATTATTAGTCACTAAAAGAGTGCTTGCTAACTGTCCTTCGATCTCCTGCTCTAAAATTTTCTTTTCAGTGCTCTTTAACTTTCGAAACCATTTCACATGATATTTTCATACCTTTCACTTGTTGAAATTTCGCCATTTGGATGATGCCCAGTTCTTCCTTTGCAGTCAATGCAAAGAAGCTATTTCTAAATCTATCTCTTTGATTTTCCTGCTAGAGTTCTCTGGCGGCTTCTTATGCTATGATCACAAATTAGCAAGCTGAGGTGAAAGTGTCCTCTTCTTGCTTTCTGAGCAAACCAGCTCTTCTTCCAGGTTTCCCTTCCCGTGATGAATACCTTTCACCCAGTCATAAACCTCTCAGTGATCCAATTCCACAGCTAATTTGCTGCTAGAGCAGTTGAGTACACCCCATCAACCTTCCTGTCATCTCTCACTCCATCCCCTTCTTTCTATACCTTTGGCAAGTTCTTTACTAAGTCCCTAACTTTTATCTCTCCTCCGGGATTCCAAGTAACACACACTTATCAGATAATTTCTTAAAGCCAAGTTTTCACCCTGCCACTTCCCCAAGAACTTTCAGTGGGGGCCTGACCATGCTGCCAACTCGGCAATAGACAATTCACATTTATCATCTTAAGGTGCTGCCAAAGCAGCGAGAAAGTACAGTTCACCAAAGCAGCCCTCGTGGCTCTCTTGGGCAAGAGCTACTTTGCACTTAATTTATTACCGTATATCATGCATAAGGCACTCTGAAGATTATAGGATAATGCATTTCCTGGTCTTAGAAAAATAAACTGTTTCTTCCAGGGTTCTCTGAAATGCCTACTATTGAAAAAACATTAATATGGTTCAATGACAGTATTCCATTGGAGCTATTCATTAAATTCCATTCCTGAGATATTTTTTTTCTAGATGAGAAATTATTATTTTTTTAAGTCAGTAGCTTGCTTTTTTAAAATTGTGTAAACCGGAGGCAGTATGTTGGGTCATTTTCTTTAACACAATAACACCAAGAGCTCAGTCTCGTCAGTGGACTTCTGAGTTCCTAACTCCAGGTTCGCTCACCTTCACAAAGGCAACACAGACATTTCCTGTAGGCCCCAGGCTGCAGTTTTGCAGCACTTCATGGGAGTGAGATATAGGTCACCAGTAGGAAGTAATTGGATTTCAACACGGGGAGTCCAAAGTGCCACTTTGGAAAGGTAACCTCTGATTATGTCCAAGCATGCCTCTGAATCTAATGGCATCATTTCCCTTTAAGGAAGATCATCCAGTTTCTGTTGAAAAATCACATAAACCCCAGGGGTAAGAGGAAAGGAGACCCCTTCCTACTTGCTTTCCCAGTCCCATTCTCCCTAGCTGCAGATGCAGCGTGAGAGCGTCCCCTGGGCTCAGAGTGGTCCATCAAAGCCACCGTGAACAGTTGGGAGGAGCTCAGACTCAATTGCTGCAGTATAGACATCGGCATAAATGGGATTGTCAGTGGCCTGTCCCTAAAACATGTATTTGAGAAGGACCCCAAGATGACAAGGTGACACTTATGACTCAATCTTCCTGGGTCCTGAGCCCAAGAATTGACACAGCTGATTTCAGAGTTCTCAAACAACAAAAGAAAACTCTAATGAGGCACCGGGTAGTGTGCAAAGCCCCACAGGGATTTCTGTTTCTGCTCTCCAGCCACAGGCGTGATTTTATAATAGCAAAGGCAAGAAGCTTCCGGTCAATTCACATTTCAGGGTCAATTTCAGTTTCATTTTTAAAGTGACTATTTTTTTAAAACTGCAAAGACAGTATATGTTCATTGTGGGAAATACATTAAATATAAGATAATGATAAAAAATAAAATCACTCATAACTCAAAACCCAGAGATATCTAATCTTAATGTTTTCAAGAATATTTTCCAATGAGTATGCATGCATGTGTGTGCACATATGTGTGTGTGCATTATTCCCATATATTCTTTTCTTGTATTCCAATTTAAAACAGAATCACATTCTGCTAATCAGCTTTTGGTCACTGTGACATTGCCTGAGAAAATCAACTTAGGGAAGAAAAGGTTTATTTTGGCTCATGATTTCAGAGGTTTTGTCCATGGTCAGCATGGGTCTGGGCCTGTCTGTGGTGAGGCAGAACATCATGGCAGAAGGGCCTGCTGGAGCACAACTTCTCACCTCATGGCACCCAGGAAGCAAAGAGAAGAAAACAGGCTGGGAATGAGATGTGTACTTCAAGGACATGCCCCCTCTGACTTACTTCCTCCAACTATGCCCTACCTCCTCCCTGTAGTCCATTCAGTTATGAATCCATCAAGGGATTAATCCATTGATGAGCTCAGAGCTCTCATAATCCAATTATTTCTCCAAAGCATGGCTATATTACTTCTCTGAACCTGGTAAAGGGACCACGCCTTTACCACATCAGCCTTTGAGGGATATTTCATATCTAAACCATAACACCTAGCATACTTACTATTTTGTAATCAGCATATTTCACTTAACAGTATATCCTGGGCATGTTCCCATGTCCTTAAAGTTTTTTCTGATATTTTTTAGTAGATGCTAAGTCTTCAAGGACAAATTTACTTTTTAGAAACATATTTGCTTCAACCTAGGTCATACTATTGTTTGAAAACCACTCATAGCAAATGACATTGCTTTAGTCTGGTAGACTTTGATATTTGAGATAAACACCCCTTCTAATTCTGTACTTTAAATAAATGCCCCTTTTAATTCTGTACTTTAAATAAACATCCCTTCTAATTCTGTACTATAGTGTAAGGCCATCAGAGACATTTCATGTCAAAAGAAAATAGTAATAGTAATGGATTGGATAATTTTCGTTCCCATTATATGTCAAATACTGTGCTAGGCAATTCTCATGTGTTACCTCATTTAATTTCATCAACCCCTTTTAAGACAGAATTGTTGCATTTCTGGTGTTTCCCCTAAGGAAACTGAAGCTTAAGGTAGTTATTAACTTAGTCAGGGTCACTCTAGTATGTGGTAGGTTTAGAACTGAACCTCAATCAATCCAGAGAATTGGACATTGTGTAGAATTCATCTCACCCTTTCCCAATCATAATTTCTACTCAAAAGAACAAAAGGGTGACTTGCAGCAATAAACCCATCCCATCCCACGATCACAATTTACTAAACAGCAGGTCATTTGTGGGAGAAACTGTGTAATCCTTTATTTCCATTAGTGAATGAGGTCTTTAATCCTGGCTTCTAGAGCTAAAGATGAGAAAAACTAAAACCCTATGTTCCAAGTGACTTCTAGGATTTGGAAGTACAGTCTCGAGAGCTGAAATATTTTAGGATAATCTTCACATCCTCACACTGCCTTTTAGTGAGAAAACTGTTCCTTATATTCAGTCCATATTCAGGCACAGGCAACTTGATAATTTACAGACTGTAGCTGGATTTGTTTCAACACTACATGGTTTCTGCTAAAAGAGTGACCTTCTAAGTATCACAGAAGTTTTATTTCTCTAGAGCAAGTCACAAACCTCAAATCTCAGAAAATCTCGCCCTTAATGTTTTGCTTCAAATTATTTTTTTTTCCTTCTCCTGGAAGATCCAGCATAAATTAGGACAGACATGATCAGGTGAAGCAGCAGCCCTTAATCTGGGTATAATCTCTCGAGCTCCATGGCAATCAGGGAAACAGTGGGAAACAGCCGGTTTAAGATGAAAGTGACAACCTATTAGAATTCAGAGAGAAATGATTTCTCTCATCACCTTTACTGAAGATGCTGTTGCTGTGGCAACTGGTCTCTGCATTCATCCCATATCCAGTTGCTAAAATGACAAGGAAGCCGGTCAGGCTAAGAGAAGATCATTCACACTATCTCTTTTAAGTGACAACCAATAACATCTGTAAAGCAAATTACATAAAACACCTGTATTAACCAAATGCTTTCATTATGGTAAAGCATTGCTCAACTGGGCTTCCCTAATTTTGTTTTTTTGTTTTGTTTTGTTTTGTTATTTTTTATTGTTGACAAAAATTTAGAGTTCTTAACTTAATGGCACTGGTTAACATTTAACTTCAAGAATTATGATATGCCTTAAGGACAACATTTTTGGGGGGTGAGGGGTAGCGGGGTTTGAACTCAGGGGTACTTGACCACTGAGCCACATCCCCAGCCCTATTTTGTATTTTATTTAGAGACAGGGTCTCACTGAGTTGCTTAGCACCTCACTTTTGCTAAGGCTGGTTTTGAACTTGAGATGCTCCTGTCTCAGCCTCCTGAGTCACTGGGATTACAGGCAGGCACCACCACACAGCTAGGACAACATTTTAACTGTTCTTTCTTCTGGAAATAGCTATGTATAGCATGTGTGAGACACAATATGATCCTATGGGGTACAGGAAGGCTCTATGCAATAGTGTTCTCCAATTAGGCTTATGAGAGGAATAGGGCTACAGCTGTCTTCTCACACCTGGCTGTCAAACCTGAAGTCTAAAGTGGAAATACCATGGAACAGTTGGGTTGCATTTTTCCTGCCCACCAGCAACCCACCTAGATTCTCAACAGGCCTTAGATACCTGCTTACATAACAAAGGAGGGTATCTTTGCACCTTGTGGCAGCTAGCTTGCTGAGGAATCACCAACAGGTTGTATTTCTTTAATTCTCTGAATATGCAAATGCTTTACAGGTGGCAACAAAGTAAAGTAGCCATAAGTATTTAAATCTATTTCCTGAAGAAAACCCACAGAACTGGCTCATCTTGGGTGACCATCTTGGATGATGTTAGAGCACTTCAATGTCATGATGTCCCTCATTACACCTGTTGCAAAAACAGAGAGCCTATGTTCACCATCCTGTTTAAATAATAAATGCATATCTTTTAAAAATTTCATATGAGCCGGAGCCTAAATGTTCTTCAGGGAACATTCTCATTCGCCAGCAAGCAAATTTTTTTCATGCCTCATGACTGGTAGACTCCAGAAGAATGAAAAGGAAGTACATTTTCAAAATTATACGGTCCTCAAAAGCCCACTGATAGCTCTTTGTCTTCCACTTTCAGGGGTCATGCCAATTTTCTCCCTGTTCAAACATTACATGATAAACCTAAATAGCTTTTCTAGTATTTTGTAACCAATAACCTTTCCAATTCTTTGCCCAAAATAAAAACATGCTCTGGCCTTTGCCCTTTGTGAGGGAAGCTTTTATTAGCTACATTGGAAATTTGGTGGGCAGAAGGGAGCAGGTTGCAACCGGAGTCTGTGCCTTTTGTCTAATAACTCTCAGCTAGGGAGCCTGTGACTTGTGATTTGCTGCTTCATTGGTGCAAAGCTCTCATGAGAAAAATCACGGCCCATAAAAAGAAAATTTATAATAAAACAAGGATAATTATAGATAATCATGTTGAGCACACACTAAGTGCCTTTTAAAACACAACATGCATTATTATCTCATTTGTTTCCCCCAGATAATCCACAAGTTAAGTAAATGTCATTTTTGGCCTCGTTCTGAAGCTTACAAAAGTTTAGCAACTTTTCCAAAATCATATGACACAGAGATGGAAACACCTCCATCTTACTAAAGGTAAAGCTGTATGCCACACTTAATCCTAACGCATTTGCTATTTTCCAGAAGCCCTCAAGCACAATAGTAAACTCACCCTTTCCTCTCCCTGGATGGAGGTGACAATCATAATCTATAAGATCCAGCATAGTGGAAATCTTTACTGATTGGAAAATTTAAAAACCTTTTTGATTCCAGGCTTAGAAAGTTTGCAATTTTTAAAAATGTGTTGCACTGTTGGCCTTTAGCAGCTCCAGAAGTTTCTGGAATACCACCATCCTACTTGTTTCTCTTTCTTGACTTTCTGATGCTCACTTTATTCTAGTGGCTTCCCAGTGCAGATTTTAGAATTCCTTCTGAAAATAATGACACTGAAGAAACAAAATGCAATTCTTTAGACCAAAGCAGGCTAGCCCTGGGCAATTTTAGAATAATTTTCTTCAGATTAAGTAAAACTATAGTATTCAAAAAATGAAACTGCCTGATGCAGATGTATGTGGCAAAGTTCCAACCCTTTGCAAGCAAGGCTTTGAATACTTTCCATAGGCTCCCAATGCCTCATTTCATATCCCATGGAGCAGAACAGTGCCTGCTCATCCTCCCATGGAGATCCTCCAGCCCAGAGCTGCAGGGTGCCTGTCCCTCATAATGGCCAATTCCTAACAAGTCCGTGGAACACCCAAAGCAAATGGGCAGCTGATGGCCAACTGCATAGGAGGGAATCTTCAGATGTCCATGTTGTTTGATTTTTTTTTTTTTTTAGTTTTGAAATTTAAAATATTATAACAAAAAGAAGTACCTGGCTGTTGCAGAAAATAGGAAAACACAAATGAACTAAAAGATATTTTAAAACATTTTTAATCTTATCCCAGAAATAGCAGTTTCGTGTATGTCCTTCCAGGATTTTTCTTTCAGTTTTTAAAGAGGACTACATTGTACTATGCCCATTGTGTTTAGAAATCTAATATATTATGGTTATCTTTTCATATCAACATTTATCCCATGATGTTATTATTTTATGACTTATTTACAGTGTTGTCATATATGATGAAACCATAATTCATTCAACCAAAGTCTCTGCTAAGTCTTTTATTGCTCACCTAAGTAATGCTTCATGGACCATCCCTGAATATAAATTCTGTTTATTATTTACTTAAGATAAATTCCCAGAAGTCGAATTGCTGGATCAAAGGATATTAGAGTGTTTAAGACATTTGATACACAGTATCAAAGTGTTTTCCAAAAAATTTAAATTAATATCCCATCTTGTAAGAAGGGATCCAGAGGAACTTTTTTTTTAGTTAAAATCTTCTATATCTCAGGGTCAGCTATGTAATGCTCTTTAGTAGCCTATGCCACTGCAATACTCTATTCACTTCAGTCACCACAATTACAGACAACAAAACATGAGTTCTTGTGATCACTAAATTGGTGATATGCTTGCCATTTATCACAGCAGGTGGATATGGGACCAGGCAGGCACTCTCCCCCAGGGCTGCCCACTCCTAGCACAGTCATGGAAGAGGGCCCCCAGCAGGCCCTGCTTATTGCTGATCTTTCATCCTAGGACAGTGGGCTTTTGTGGGTCAAGGCTATTTAGAGTTAAAGGTCTGTCCTCTAAAGTCTTATAGGCCAAGTTTCTATCCAGGGTCAACCTGGGTTCAAGGAGAAGCATGGAGGTTAGCAGATTTCTTCAGAAGTTAATTCAAGCTCTAGGGAGAACAAAGCTTCCTCGGCTCCTCGGCAGCCGGTCCCTACTTTCCCACCAAGGCCATTCCTTGCCAGCAGACATAATGGGCTTTACAATGGAGAGAGTAGATTCCCCAGAGAGCATATAGAGATACAGGAGAGGAGAGTCCAGATGGGAACACACATTCCTTCAAAATTGAACTTCAAGCTCTATTTCTGAGTTGAAAAATATACCTGATGTTTCCAGAATGACTTAAAAGTTGTAGGATTTATTCTAATTCACCTATTAAGTAATTATCCCATGCCACAGAGTATGTTGTGAAGAACCTGATCCCTGAGCTGAAGAAATAGCTTGTTTCGGAGAGCGCTGGCCTAGCATAACCTAGCAAGGCCCACGGTTAGAATCCCCAGCCCCTCAGGCGGTGGCGGGGTGGGACCTGATCCCTGGAGTCAGACTGCCCAGGTCAAAATCCTGGCTTCAATTCTTGCACAAGAACTTACACAGGTTCTTTACTTCATCTCTCCATGCCTCAGTTTTCTCATGTGTAAAATGGGGATACTATCATACTATATTTGAGGATTTCAGAGAATATTAAATGATATGCCTAGTTAATTTACTTGCTATGAACTTAGATAAAAAGTTTTAAGTACCTGTGTTCTAAATGACTATGTACTCGGGCACTGACTAGAAACTGGAGACACGAAGACACAAATTCCCTGGCTTCCAAAGGCCTCCTAGTCAATAGAGAAGATAAATATATAAACAAATACAGACTAGACCATAGACAGGTAGAAGGAACAATAGGATCACAAAGAAGGAAGTATTTAAGCATTCTCTCTTTGGGGAATCTGAAGCTTGTCAGGTACACTGGAATTTGTCAAGCAGAAAGGAGATAAAGATTTCAGGGCAGCACAATAATCGGTGAGAAGCCATAGACAGGAGCTAAGCAGAGCAGACTACAACCAAGTCAGGCATGCTGTAACTTAGGTTGGCAGTGGGGATAAAGGGAGCAGAGACAAGTTGATGCTGGAAAATGTCAGCAGAGATCAGTTCATGACATCCCTCATAATTCATGCTTATGAGTCTGATCCTTATTCTGGAAAGTCTCCCTTTCTCTCCACCTGGAGGCTTTGCAGGAGGATCTGCCAAAGGATACTTCCAGCCTTAGAAGCCTCATTTATTCAACAACAGGTATTGACAACCTACACAATGGTTTTTCTATTAAAATAAACCCAGACATTATGGAGTGGATTGCAAAATTTGCCTAACTTTTTAAAGGACTACTAGGAAAGGATATATCTGGCAGTCTCAGATTCTAGCTGTCATTAAATTACATCTTCACTCAAGATTCACAATTTGTTGTGGATTGGAGTAAGGAGGTTTGAAACTTGCTTCTGGTTCTCTAGGTCTTGTGGAATTGAGTGAAATTTGATATGGGGGTGGGGAGACATTCGGCTCCTTGTATTCTGCTCCTCTTAAAGTCAGGCTTGCCTGGAAGGAGATTGCAAGCCAAAAACAGCACACAGCCGAATGAGATCTGAGACACAGGACCCAGGGTAGGCAAAACAACAACCAGCCCTGAGGATCCCAACACTCACATTCCCATGTAGCAGCATAGGAGATACAGTTGTGTCCTAAACATCCGGGATAGGTTATGGAAAACACTCCTTGTGTATTCTAAATCATGCTAATTGAATCCAGACTTTGGATCCTCCTTTCTTTTAAATCCAGGTGAAAGTTCCTCATCCTTAGAAAGAAATGAATGTGAACAAAGTATTTTTCTTGGACTAGAAAACTGTTGCTCAGAATCGACGACATCTTGTCTGTTAGATCTCTCCCTCCCCATCCTCGCCCCCACCTATCTTCTTTCCCTTTTCCACGTGTTCTTCATCCCTGGCCAAGCTGCCTTCGCTACCCGATTCTCACTCACAGTTCTATGGCCTACAGAAACAAACAGAGGTTATTTCCTCTGTGGGCTGGGCTTTGATAATGTTGGACTGTTTGGGTTGGAGCTGTGGCCTGACTTTGTCAAAAGCCATATGGTGCTGAGACAAAACGAGGGAGCAAGAGTGCCCTGCCAAGATCTGCAAGATCTGTGACCAACCAAAGCTGTGAGTTTAATGAGGAAAGAGGAGATTAAGGCAGCTCTGGCTCTTTTGGCCAAAGTCCCAGCCGAACACGGGAATGCCCAGAGGTGAAAGCAACTCAACCTACACTAAATTAATAAAACAGCCTATTGGGTCTGGCTTTGCTGTCAATGCAGTAGGCTAAAGATGCTTCTCAACTTCCAGGAAATCAGTGCTTACAAGTCGCTCCAGGTTACACTTAGGAGAGGACCCATCTCCTGAGACCAGACAGGAAGGATTGCTGTCCATACATCTGCTTCTCAGGGGTGTAGTAAACTAACAATGGGAAGCATTTCTAGCAACTTGCCCTTCTTTTGTGAAAGAATTTTATGCACCCCTCCTTGGAGAGATGCAATTGTTTCCGTGGGTTAGCCAACATAAAGTTACATTCAGAACAAAAAGAGCTGTTGAACTCACTGGAAATAAATGGGAAAGGAAAATATTCTCTGTCATTTCCCCTTAAATTTTTCCTATGCATGGAAAAGTAATGTATTATCTTCTGTAAATTAATATTCACAAAAGTCATCCACCCTCCTAGACCTAAGCATCATATGCAAGAGTCCTACAGAATTCAGTTACGTTTATGCTCATTGAGTTTTCATTCAAATGTTTTGACACTGAGTTAGTCATGTATTGTCATTTCAAAATATTCTATCTTTATCTTTTAAAAAAAAAAAAGACTTTAAAGATTTTGAAAGAGGAAAATAGATTGAGCTTCTTAAAAAGTAAGTTGATTGCAATCACCTCAAGCAAAACCAACAGAACTCTAATAGGCTTCTTTTTTTGCAGTGTTGGGGATCAAACCCAGGAACTTACCCGTGGGAAGCAAGTTCTCTACCACTGAGCTACATTCATAGCCCAGGGATCTAATAGTTTTGAATGGTCCGACATAGGACCATTTTCACTAGAAAGAGTTAAAAATGGTTATTTATATATTTAGTAAGTCAATTATATGGGTTGTTACATATATTGTATAAGAAAGATGGGAAGCATGAACTGGCCTCCTATTTTGATAAGGGTAGGGAGTAGAAAATAATCTACGGTGAATTAGCTATTAAAAGACTAATGTAGTACTTCAGAGGAGCTAACTCAGGGGAGTGGGGAAGTGATGGTATAAGTATTCTCTGGACAAACGACATAAACATCGGGTGGGAAAGTAGGAACTTCAAAGACAGTAGGAGAGAGAAAAGGACTGTGAAAGCTGAGATGGGCTAAATATTGCTTTCTCCCTGATTCCCTGGAAGATCTGGAAAGTATCCATGACCAGCAGCAGATGGGAGCACTAAAGAGGAGAGACTGGATAAAGCTGACAACTGAGGCAGGACAAAGAAGGGAAGGAACAAAGAGGTGGGGGTGGCCCAGGAAGAGATGCGAGGCAGAATATGCTAGCTTGTCAATTTTATCAGCCACGAGCCTCAGCGGAAGATAAGAAAGGCTAAGCCAGTCAGCGAAGGGAGGGCTGCAGGACGGCCTTTCAGGGGAAGATTTGTGGTGGGGTTTTGCCTGACACTGAGAGCAGCTCCCCACAAAGAGATATCAAGGTAGGAGCTCAGTAACGGAATCAGATGCACCCGCAGGGCATCATTCGTAATCATTTGAATTCCAGGAAATAAAACAGTTTGGAATCATTGACATGATGAGATTTTTTTAAAGCCTATTTCAGAGAAAACGGTTAGGCCTACAAAACAATTTTGGGTAGACCAAGGCTAACTATTCACTTTTTCCAAAGTGACAACAAACTCAGGTTAAAAAGGACCTCACAATGTTTCCACTGTTAGGAGCAAAGTAGCAACATGATTAAAAAATATATATCTAGAAAGGATACTTGAGAATAAGAATTATAGCAAGAAGGGGTGGCATTAAATCCTTATGATGTACTTCTTAGCTAGAGATGGAGAAGGTAAGATGAGATTCCAAAAATATGTGACAGAAGATGAAGTATAGATGGAGGGGTTTATAGACATAAAGATTTCCACTGAATAATAGGTCAATCCAAAAGATGAGGCAACGTGTACAAAAAGAAATCACATGGGTGTTTTAAAAGAACAAGATACTAATGCTGCATCCTTTTAAAGAATTTTGTACGATCTTTGTAATGACAAAACTCAAATATATTTAAGCAATAACTGTCCAATTCATATCAAAACAAGAAGAAGCCGACACAGCTGGCCTGTTAACACGAATGAACAACTGAGCCAGTAACATCTGCCAAATGAATGTAGAGAAGACTCCAGAGGCTGTAAAAGGAGAAGGCAGAGGGGAAGAGGCTTCCGGAAGAAAATGAGAAAAATAAAAGACATGAATTTAGAATTTAGGAGTGAGACTGGAGAGGTCACAGAGTGAAACAGGTGGAATAATAAGGAACTAATGAATGCAAGAAAAACACTAGCAGGAAACACATAGCTCCAGGAAAAAAAAAAAAATAGAAGTTTCACGAACTCATATTGTAAGAGTAAGGATTTTTTAATTTAAAAGACTGCCAACCTCCGGGCCCAAGAAGGTGCTGGCTGCCAGTCCCACTGTGCAGGCTGGCATGCTCTGATGATGGAGTCGATCCACTCAGCTCTGGGGTCTGGACTTCAGTCTTGCCGGCTTAAGGCTGAATTTTGCCAGCACTGGGACTCGATCCAGGACCCAGGCTCACAGAGGTGGGACCAGGATATCAATTTATATACACAGAAGGGCACTTTTCCTGCAGGCGGTCTTCAGAGGGGAGCAGTAACAGTTGGAAGGTCACCTGGTGCAGATGGCATCAGCACAAGAGAAGGCCTGTGGCGATGGGTTAAAAGGCTGGACTATACAGCATATGTGTTTGTCATATGCTAGCCGCATGGCCTTGGACCAGTTGTTTACTGCGTCTCAATTTTCTCATCTATTGAATGGAGCATTCCAGTTATCTATTCTTACATAAAAAGAAAAATCACCCCAAAATTTATCCACTTAAGGCAACAATAATTCATGTTCACAAATATGCCCATTTGGGCAGGGCTGGGCAGGAACAACTAATGTATTCCCCATATGGTGTGAGCTTGGGAGGCCTAGTGTGGGTCCTCCACATACCTGATAGCAAGTTGGTAGTGATAGTTACCTGGGGTCTTGGCCAGGGCTATGGGCCAGGGATTCACTTCCTCATTCTGAGTTTCTCCATAGGCTTTAGGGGATTCCTTAGGCCATGATGGCTGGGTTCCAAGAGCAAGTGTCTCTACAAGGTAAAAGCTGCCAGTTTCTTGTGGCCAGGACAGAGATTGGCATATGTCCTATTCTATTGGCCAAGTAGTCACAGTGAACAGATTCAAGAGGAAAGGACATAAGGCCAGGCACACCTCTCAAAGGGGAAAGTGTCAAAGAACTATGGTTCATGTTGTAAATTTGTAAGAGTCTGCTCTTGCAAATGTTGACAATGCTCCCATGTAAAGAATTCATTCTTCCAAAATCCCCAAAACTCTTCCCTTTAATACATCAAGTTTCTTTTTGTGTTTTACTTTTAGTCTCTTTATGCCAAGGTGGTGGTGAGTCCACTTCAATTCCCTTAAAAGCTTTGTGAGTTTCATATAAATCATACTGGGTTCATTCCATTAGACAGAAGCCACAATTGCAGATCTATTCAGGAAGAGTCCTTCTCTACCCAGGCTCCCCACAGAGTTTCTGACATCCTTAAGATGCTTCAAAGACCTGTATTCTGAGTTCTGCTAGGTACCGCCTAGTCCTTCTGAAGTCTTTACAAAGGATCTGGTCCAAACTCAGATTTGCTCTTTGGCCTCAGAACCTTTCTTAATTTGAGAATTGTTTGCCATCTGGAGTAGGCAGGAAAGAGAAATAGCTCTACTTTCAAATTTAGCAAGTTTCTGCTTCTTTATATTTAATACTTTATTCTCCAGCTCTTCTATCTCCTTTCACTTTTTATTATAGATCATGAGAGGAAATCAGGCAAAATCCTTCCTGAAGAATCTCCTTGAGCTTGAGCATTCATCAGGTGCATTTACTATTTTTCACATTACTTCAGGCAACACTGCTATCAAACCTCCCACCACTACAGAATCAGGATCCTCTTCCCTCCAGCTTCCAGTAACATTGTCCTGAATTGCCTTTCTACCCTCACTGACCACTTCCTCGAGACCCTTCAAGCTTCTGCCAGCACTCTCCTAAAGATCCTTCCTCCTTCCACCCCCCAAGTTTTTAATCCTGCAGCACCCCACCTCTGGGTACCAAAATCTTCTTAGTTCCTTGTGAACTGGTTATCATTTACTCCATTAACAACCAGCTCCTTCTGGAGTCATCACGAGATTCAGCTTGGTTAGTGCTTCTAACGTATAAATACATGGAAAAGTGTTCAACATCTCTAATAATTAGAGAAATGTAAATTAAAACAACTCTAAGATTTCATCTTATTCCATTTAGAATGGCTATTATCAAGAACACAAGCAATAATAGATGTTGGCATGGATGTGGGGAAAAAGGCACACTTGTACATTGCTGGTGGAGCTGCAAATTGGTGCAGCCACTCTGGAAGTAGTATGGAGATTCCTCAGAAAACTTGGAATGGACTCACCTTTTGACCCAGTTATCCCTCTCCTTGGTTTATACCCAAAGGACTTAAAATTAGCATACTACAGTAACACAGCCACATCAATGTTTATAGCAGTTCAATTCACAACAACTAGATTGTGAAGCCAATCTAGATGCTCTTCGACAGATGAATGGATAAAGAAACTATGGTATATATACATAATGGGATATTATCCAGCCATAAAGAAGAAGAATATTATGGCATTTGCAGATAAATGGAACTGGAGAATATCATGCTAAATGAAATAAGTCAATTCCAAAAAACCAAAGACTGAATGTTTTCCCTGATAAGTGGATGATGATATATAATTGGGGGTAGAGGGGTAGGAGTAAGAGAAGAATGGAGGAACTTTAGAGTACATAGAGGGAAATGAGAGGGGAGAGGAGGTGGAGTTATGAAAGACAGTGGAATGAGACAGACACCATTACCCTATGTTCATGTATGATTACACAAATGATGTGAATCTATATCATGCACTACCATAGAAATGAAAAGTTGTACTCCATTTGTGTACAATGAATCAAAATGCAGTCTGTAAAAATAAAAAACAAATAAAAAATACATAGTAAGGTCTCAATAAATGTTTTCTGCTGTTTAAATACTTGTCATCTGTGCTTATTGTGTTGTTTAGGAATGTTTGATACTGCTCTAAAGGGGAAGAAAACAAATGGGATGCATGAAACTCATATAAATACACAGGTGCTGTGTCTCACACACACATATATGGAAAACATATTTAGACATGTTGAGTATAGTCTATTTATGTTTTTCTAGATTAAAGAATAATATTATGCTAATGAAATAAGCCTGTCCCCCCCAAAGAAACCAAAGGTCGAATGTTCTCTCTGATATGTGTATGCTAACCCATAACAAGGGAGGGTAGAAAGAAGTTCATTGAATTAGACAAAGGGGAATGAAGGAAAGGGGGAATGGGAATAGGAAGGGCAGTAGCATGAATCGGACATAACTTTCCTATGCTCCTATATGAATACATGACCAGCATAACTACATCATGTTCAACCACAAGAATGGAATCAAAATTGTAATGGGTTGCACCCATGTATGTATAATATGTCAAAATATACCCTTACCGTCATGTATATCTAATAAACAAAAAAAAGGTCAAGTTAAGGTGAAAGAAAGAGGATGGGAAAAGAATAGAAGTCTTTTTCTTTAAAGGTAGGCAAAAGAAAGGCAGACAAGTGCCAGGAATATAGCTCAGCTGGTAGAGGGCTTGCCTGGCATGCACAAGGCCCTGGGTTCAATCCCCAGCACCACCAAAAAAAAGAAAGGCAGACAAGTAAAATGAGACATGAGACTCTTGATATTCATGAGGGCTAATTTGACTAGACACTGGTAACACCTATCCTGGGCCATTGTGTCATCTGCCCCTAGCTCTCAGGAGGCTAACTGCAGGCTAGGTGCACTTAACTGAACACAGTTTGTCATTGAACCACACTCCTGTGTGATTGAACCCCCTAACTCGAAACTCAGCTCCAGATCTTGTACATGATCAGTAGGGAAGGCCAATATGCTAGACAGTGATGTGAACACCATATAGTTCAGGTATCTGGTGGTGTGGTCCCTCTCATCATTTGTACATCATATCCATGGTAACTTATCTTATTTCGTTCACATTCTGTTGTGGGTTTCACCGTGTTCTCCAAAACAAACAAAAAAGTTGAAATTCTAACCCCAAGCACCAGTGAATGTGTCCTTCATTTGGAGGTATGGTCTTTGTAGATGTAACCTAGTTAAAATGGTATCATAGTAGATTACTGGGGCCATAAATCCAACTAATTAAATCTAATTTACAGAATGTAGAACCAGACGGTCATTAACAATAAGTTATACAGACAGCAATAGTAATAACATCAGCTCCCATTTATGGAGCCTCTGCTGGATCCAGGTTTTGTTCTACATATTTTTCTTCATTTCCTCTAGTACTTATAACAGCAATTAAATTCTCTTAACCCCCAGAGACTAGGGAGGCTGAGGCAGGAGGATCATGAGTTCAAACCCAGTCTCAGCAACCTAGCAAGGCCCTCAGCAACTTAGTAAGTCCCTGTCTCAAATAAAAAATAAAAAGGGCCGAGGATGTGACTCAGGGGTAAAGCACCCCTGGATTTAATCACTGGTTCAAATAAAGAAAAAAAATTACCACTAAGGTGAGAAAATGATCTGGAAAACATGCAGTACTCTATTCAGAGTCACATGGAATAGTAAGTGACAGAGTCAGACTGAAACCCAGATCTGTCTTTGCTTCAAAGCTTTGATCTTTTCCAGGGTATCACCAGGCCTCTCCACAACAGAAATACTCAGATACACAGGAGGTGAGGGGGATGAGGTAAATGAAACAAGTTTCAGGATATAAAAAAAGTTTCAGGCTAAGAAAACAGGGCTCGATATGAATAAGAAACTGGGTTATGAAAGAAAGTCCCAGGAAAAGAACTCACCGTTCTAGTCAATACAGAAGGAGAATGAGAATGAGAGTGGAGGGTGGTTTTCCTTTTGTCCTTCCTTTTCCCTTTTATTAAGCATATACTTTGTAAGTTTAAAAGAGAAATAAGGCCTGCATGGGATGTGCACGGTCATCAGGATGAGCTGGGAAGGGGGAAGGAGAAAGAGCACTCCACTCTCGTTTCTACTTACTAGGAGCAGCAATAACAAGAAAAAACTGCAAGTGAGTTTTTGGAAAAGGTAGCACTGGAAGCAAACCCAAGTGACCCAAAATTCAAACATTTGGAATTCCTCAAGAAGAACAGATAATTGAAAATTTACTTATTTGGCACACAAGCTAACATTTCCCCCAAAAGAACATGGGCCAAAAAAAAAGTTTAATAGCTATGAAAGAAGTAAAGCTACTTTATTAATGAAAAGAAAATAACTGAAAATAATTTATCAAAAAGAGGGATATTTTGCAGAGGTATGTGGCAGATGACCAGAGTTTCTTCAAACAAGAAGAAATAAATATGTAAGAGGAATGATCAAGTGGATGAAAGCCCTCCTAACTCTGGAAAGGATAAGAGTGTGGCGGGGGCACGTTTTAAAAATGATACAAAGAAAACTCAAAGGAAGGGAGAAAGGCAGTGTCTTGCTAAAACACAAATAAATGCTCCCAGCTGTGGTGGTATGAAATGCCCAGAGACGGGGAAGGAAGGGAACTGAAGCCAAAAACCAAAGAAACGAACAAACGAGAAGTGCTCGAGAAGAAAAGGGAGATTCCGAAAGAGGCGAATGTCTTCCCGCGAACATTTTAATGTTCAAAAAGCTGGACGGTGGTGATGGTTCAAAAGAGAAGCAATAAAGAATAGAGGCCAAGAGGTGGAGTTTAAAGGTTAGGCACACTGAGTTTCATCCCGGGCTCGTGGCAGGCACTTCCCCTCCCTTCTACCCTCCCTCCCTCCCTTCCTTTCTTCCTTTCCCTCTTTTCTTTTTTAAAGCAACCTTCTTAACTTCCGTGTGCCTCAGTTTCTCTTTAGATGTGAAACTGGAGAAAAGAAAGATTTTGACACTTGCATGACTTTCTCTGGCCCGGGTTGCTGTAAGGCGTGAGTGCCGTGCAGACAATGCTTCTAACAGGGGATCTGACCCATAGGGACAATCAATCAGTGCTCATGCTGACGATTAATTATTTATGACAATCTCAGGATATAAAGACCAGCAGATAGCCCTGCAAGAGAAACCGTGGACAGTATGTAGGATGCCTTTGGGGAACTAAATCAAGGGCAGGGGAAAAAAAATGCAGAGAGATGTGGAGCAAGGTTTGAGGATTAGAAGAACAAACAGTTCTCTATTGAACAAAAACAGCTCAAAAAGTGACCCACGCTGTCAAAAAAAAAAAAGAGAGGGCTCCCGGGTGGAGCAGACTCACTCCTGGGTTCTGACAGGAAGGGCAGAGAATGTCCAGCATTCTGCCTCCAACAGCATGTGTGGGAGAGGATTGTGATGAGCTCCACAATTAAACAGTGAGCATTAATGAGAGCTGATTGAGGAAGGAAGCCCGGAACCATCAGAGGCCACATCCTAAATGCACATCAATAAAGGATAGTTAAATTATGGTGCATCTCTATCCTTAGCCATGGCTAAAAAAGAGAAGTGGCTCTATGTGGGCCAACACAGAAGAAACCCTTTATGTGGTGTATCATGATGAAGTGCAGAACATTATATATATTAAATTACCTATTTTATAAAATTATTTTATATGATTATATGTACATAAATGAACCAGATACACAGAGTCTGGGAAATGGGGCAAGAGTATGGAAAGGGCTTTTCCTTTTTGAATTGTTTTCTCAATGAAAGAAAAACAATTGTGTATTGGTTTAAAAAAAAAAAACAGTCGAGGGTTGGGGGTATAGCTCAGAGGAAGCACAAGACCTGGGTATATGCCTCAGCACCAAAAGAAATATTTTAAAGACAGATTTGGCAGGTCTACCACTTAAACTAACCTTGAGCAAGTCACTTATTTCCCCTGTGCCTCAGTTTACCCATCTGTAAAGAGAAGATGGTAACCTGACAGGCATGTCATATGGTGATATAATGAACAACTGGTACATGAGACACTTAGAATCTCCATCACTGCCAGCTGCTAGTGTCACTATCACCCCTCTGCCATGGGCGAAGTCATCTCACCCCCAGTATGAGTCACTTCTGGAAATTAAAAAGCCTACCTGAGGAGAATAAAGAGAATTAATAAGGTTATCAAAAGCGAGAGGCATTTTCTGGCTGTGCTTGCAAGTTCGTTCCTCCAGGGAAGGCTCATAACTATTTCGTAAAGTTTTCCTCAAATCTTGTATTTTAATTGGCATAATGTTAAATTTATGGATTTATTGAAGGAGAAAGCGTCACAATGCTAAACCTTCCTATCCAATATTGAGGTACATCTTTATGTTTTTTCTTATGTACTCAGTCTAAGTATTAAAAAGAATATATATATATATATATATATATAAAGAGAGAGAGAGGCACAATTTTTTTAAGTTCCAAAATTCTGTTTTGTTAATATGGTAAGCAGGTGTCTTTTCTTTCATTATGCTCTTTTACTTGATCATGTTTATATATAGGAAATCTAGGAGGATAGACCCTGCCAGATATTAAAATGTATCCATGGAACTACAATAATTAGAAATAGTTTGTCACTGAAGAGAAAATGAAAAGATCAAAGGATAGAATAGAGAATGCAGAAATAGACTCTGATTCATGTGGGAATTTAGCATATTATAATCAGAAGGAGAAATAAATTAATCTGTAAATTACACTGGGAAAACTCGCTATCCACTGAGAAAAAGATAGATACCTTTTGAACTTTACACTGAGGGAATCTAGATTAACTAGAGATTTTTTTAATGGAACTATCAAATTAATCAGTGATTTTTTAAAATTATTATAAGAATTGAAGACAGTGGATTAATATGTACTAAACAGAAGCATAGGAAATACTTTCTAGGCAATACATATAAAACCTAGACACCATAAAGGAAATGCAAATATGTATGTGGTCAAATTCATTCAAATTTCTGTTTAGAAAAAAAATGTCATAAAGTAAATTGACAACAAACTGGGAACATACTTTACAACGTGTAGAAAATGAATCATTTTTTTTTTAATGTGCAAAGAGTTTATCCTAACCAAATAGAAAAGAATTGACAGCTCAATTAAAAATAAATGAATAAGGCAATCATGTAGAAATGAGGTTCTAATAGCCAATAAACACCCAGAATAAAAGCAAGAACACGAGTCCCAAAACTGCCCTCACGGATGCCAGAGAGCACTGAAGACCAGACCCCTGTACCAGCAGGCACAGAGCATGATTGTTCACAGACAGCGCCAGTCCACAAGCTGTAACCAACAACCTTTTGTGGTTTGTGTTCTAGGATGACGATTTTGAATGGCTTTTGTGTCAGCATAATATAAGAAGACAAATTCAAATGAGTTAGGAATGAAAAAATGAGGAATTTTTCTGACCTCACGGGCAGGAGTTACTTTTTCATTTGACACGATCCCCTTTCAACTTTAAGAGGAAAAATGAATTGGATCCTGGTGTAGTTGTTGCTTAAACCTAATTGAGTTTCTTCCTTCCTGTATCTTCCTGTTGGCAAGCACCGCCTCTTATGTCTGGAAATGTTACCCCAACAGCTTTGTAACATAACACCTTCTGAGCAGGGTCACTGCTGGGGTGCACTATTCTTTCCAAAACCTCTTTAGCTCCTTTGAATGCCCCATTCTCTGATCTAACACCTTTTCTTTTGATAAGTACAGGCTGCTGTTGATGTTTCTGTGTATAGGATTTCCTATTTCTTTTCTAGATCCTTGGCCTTAGAACAGGCTGGCAAGCTGGTCACAATCTCCTCTTTATGTGTGATCCTGCTTTGCATTTTTTTCTCTCTTCTTAGGAGGCCACCACCTTTACTCTGTCTTTCAAAATGGATTGCTTATTGTCCACTGGGTCTTCTTACATTGTGAGTTCTTAAAGTTGAGACTTGAATGCACAAAACCGTAAAAAGTAATTCTTGTTTTAAATCATTTTTTTTTATAGACTGCATTTTGATTCATTGTACACAAATGGGATACATCATTTCATTTCTATGGTTGTGCACGATGCAGATTCATACCATTCGTGTAATCATACGTGTACATAGGGTAATGATGTCTGTCTCATATAATTCTTAATAGTAAAATACAGGTTAAGATTCTCCTATCTAGAGTGCTCAAGACTGCAAGCATTTTGGATTTCTGATTTTTTTTAATATTTGCATGAACATAATGAGACATCTTGGGGATGGAACCCAGATCTAAACATAAAATTCACATCCATCCATCCATACACATGGCCTGAAGATAATTTTATGCAATATTTTTAATCAGTTTGTGCAGGAAACAGAATTTGTGTACATTGAACCATCAGATTTGTGGTATCACATTAGTGCTCAAATTTTTTCAGATACTGGAGCATTTCAGAGTTGGGATTTTTGAAAAGTCAAAATTCAAAATATGGTTTCTCCTGAATGCATATCTCTTTTGCACAATCATAAAGTCAAAAAACCATAAACTGAGCCATAGTTAACTCAGGGACCATCTGTATACATATGTATACATGCCAGTACATAATTATATACTATATAAGTTGTATAAATATGTACTTTTTTTGGGTGTAGTGCTAAGAATACAACCCAGGTCCTTGCACATGCTAGGCAAGCACTCTACCACTGAGCTACATCCTCAACCCCTATATATGTATATTTATGTGTAATTAGAGTATATACAAATGTATAACATCTAATACTTTTTTTTCTTTGGTACCTGGGATTGAACCTAGGGCCACTTAACCACTGAGTCACATCCCCAGCCTGGTTTTTTTGTTTTTTTGTTTTGTTTTATTTTTGAGACAGGCTCCCTCTAAGTTGCTGAGGCTGGCTTTGAACTCATTATCTTCCTGCCTTGTCCTCCCAAGCTGCTGGAATTACAGGCATGAACCACCACAACCAGCTAACATTTATGGAACATTGGTGATGGATGCTGTTAAGCACTTTATATATATCATCTTATTTAATCCTCCTAATTACTTTATTAACTTAACACTATTGTATTCCCTATCTGTGTTTAATTAAAGAGGGCCATAAATTCTTTGACACTTTTCCAATGAGGCTGGAATCCAATCCCCGAATCTGGACAAACTATGTAACTGCTTTGGCCAGTAGTTTATGAGGAAGTACTATAGTGCCAGTTTACAGACCCCAGACTTAGAAAGATCCCCTTTCCTCCTCTAGTACCCTCAGTTTTGGATCCCTGCACATCTAATGTAAGACACCAACTACCCTACAAAAGATACCACCAGGAAAGGCTCTGAGTCCAGCCTTCCAGCCATACCCACTTAGGTGCCAGATTATAAGGGAATTCTTCCTGGACCCTTTAGATCTGAGCAGCTGCCAATCGAGTACCACCAAATGACCCAGGCAGTGCCACCAGAGCATAGGACTGCCAGCAGGGTACTATCCAAATTTCTGATGCACAAAATCTTGAGATTTAATAAAATAGATATTGCTTGAGTCATTCAGTGTTAGGTAGTTTGTTATACAGCACTGAATAGCTGGAACTCCAATTCACAGGTGGAAATAGCAATGAGTGGAGTAATTTGTTCCAGATCACACACCTCATCAGTAGCACAGCTGAGATTCCAGCTCAGGCAACCTGCCTCAAAAGCCTATAATCATAGCCACTCCTGTGAATTAGTTAATATGATAATGAACTTTCAGAGATAGGACATATATAACATCTTGATTCTTCTTAGCATCTACTTTAATTCCCATCTAATGAAGAATTTATGCCAAGGGTATATATCCTCTCTGTTCATGGTTATCTATTTACACAGATTCTTACATCCTTCTGAATTTTAAAATGTGATGAAGTCCTCCCAAAGATTAGACTGTGTTTATTTTTAAACAGTTAAGATCAGATTCCCATTTCTCTTCTGCCTTTAGCATAGATTACATCGGCAGGACTGCTTAATTCTAAGAGGCACACTAAGTCTGGGTTTTCAGGAAGTTGATTTCTATAGTATTAAAGGTGGCTTAGTAATTTTCCAATAGAAAGAGGCCCTGGGGTCTTGGCAGTTTCCCTGATAAGCTATTATGCCATCTATTTTATATCAGCATGTATCATTTCCTGAAAGGGGGGTAGAGATGGGGCAAAGAAGAGACTCCATATGAGCTTCTGAACAGGCAAATAGATCTCTACCTGCAGCCTTTCTGGAGTCAAAAGGGTCAGGGGTCAAGGACCCAGAGGACCTGATGAAATCAGTGGATTTGGGCTAATTAAGCTCTTCAGCAATATGCACCAAGTTGTACACACCATTGTTCCCAAGATGTAGTAAATAACACAATATGTAACTTCAAAGAAGGCAGGTTCTCCCTGTGAGTGTTATTCATCTGTTGTTGGAGATATTTTCACAACAAATAGGGAATACCCCATTAAACCTGGACTTATTTTCAGTGGCATCACCTCCAAAATATTTTGATTTCAGCCTCCCAGAGACTGACCACATTGAAAAAAAGAACAAAAGTGATCGACACACAGTCGTCAACAACATTCCCTGGAATTTAAAACACAAAGTTAATGAACTATCACAAAACACTCCTAAATAGTGTTATTTAATTGATTCTTCTGTTACAGCGAGTTATGCTCTAGAAATATCTGGCATAAAACATAGAATTCTGAGACTTTAGCGATCAATCAGTCAAATGGTTCTTAAACAGTGTCCTTCAACTGCCTTCCAATAGGAATAAAATCACAACATAAAACAATGGTGGAGCTCAGGGACAGAGCTTGCACTTGGCATACATGAGGTGCTGGGTTTCATGCCCAGCCTCAAAACAAGTTTTTTAAAAAATAAATAAATAAAAGTCCCAGGTCCCAGATGTCGATGAAAGCATTTTATGTTTGTCTTCATAACCGTTGTGTGAGATGAATATTCTTATTATCCCCCATTTTACAGTTAAGGAGACAAAGACTTAAGCAATTTGCCCAAGATCACACAGGTAGGGAGGTGGAAGAATCTGGAACTAAACTTAGGTGAAATGCTACCCCTGGTCCATAATTTAGAAATCAGAACAGTTCCACTTTTATTTTTATGCATAAGATTAAGAAGTGTGCGATTGTTTTTTAATTAATTGTTTGAAAATTACTGTGCTAATCTAACCATTGCTCAGGTCTGTGAAATAAGAGAAGTCCCTACTCGTTTCCCAAACCAGCCTGCAGAAGATTGTGCTCTGGGTTAGGAACTAGAAATCTTCCCTGGTGGAGAGTCTAATGTCTCTCCCCGTGTATCCAGTTACTCATGAGGGACCATAATGGGGTGAAATATTGTCACTCGTTTTTTTCCTCTATCATTTTATCTCTCTATATGCAAAAATGTACCAGTCATGGGGGAAAGTAGTTTTATTTTTACCAATCCCCACTTCTAAAAGGAAAAAACATCATGAGAATGTTGCAGCCTTTGAATTCAAGTGCACTTTCCTCCAGCTAGTCTGGAGGCAGAAGTCAGGCACATAGAAATCTCTCGCTGCTCACAGGACAACAGACAGAGCTTCGAGAGCTCAGTTGAAGAGTCTGGAAGCTTGATCCTTCCTGTGCCCAAGGCTCTGGTGTTGTGGTAAGGGCAGTTCAGAGCACAGTGTTCGAGATGCACAGAGAGTAATGTGTCAGAGTTTATGCTCTGGACTCTGCTGGACCTGAATTCTGGATTTCCACCATCTACACAACCTTAGGCAAAGTACTTAATCTTCCTGAGTCTCCATTTTTTTTTTTTTTCATTTGTAAAAGTTTTAAATAGCTTCAACTACATCAAGTTATTGCAAGAATTACATAAAACAATCCATTCTGGCCAAACAACAGATAGAAACAAATTTGTAAAACTGTGCTATTTTCCATAAATAGGAACAAACTAGAAAGAAATTAAAAATAAAAATAAAAAACTCAACAATGCTAGTAAATGCTCACTGGAAACAATTGCCTTTTAGAAGTGGGGATTGGTAAAAATAAATAGACTCTGAGACTGAGTCCTGCTTTCCGCTTTTTTTAAAAAAGCATATTTTAGGGAGATATTAAAGACAATTAGCACCAAACTAAGACTTTTTCTGTTTATTAATAACTGAATAATATTTTTTTTTCTTTTTTATTCTTAGCTATTTTTATTGTTCCTTCCAAACTTATAAACTCCTGCTTCTGCTAGTGGGTTTAGTAGGATTACAAAGAAAAAGTATAACAAGGGGGGAAATCACTTAGTTTTCTCCAAAATGGTAAAGCAAACCAATGACCAGTAAAGATAACAGAGGAGGAAAAATATAAATGAATTTTACATTGTAAGAATGCTATGGACTGAATGTGTTGCCCCCTACTAAAATTCATATGTTGAAGCCCACATCCCCATTGTGATCATATTTGGAGGAGGGCTTGGGGAGGCAATTTGATCATGAAGATGGCGGTCTCATGAATGAGATTAGTGCCCTTATAAGAAGAGAAACAAGCCAGGCAAGGTGGCACATGCCTGTAATCCCAGCTGCTCCGGAGGCTGAGGCAGGAGGATCAGAGTTCAAAGCCAGCCTCAGCAAAAGTGAGGTACTAAGCAACTCAGTGAGATCCTGTCTCTAAATAAAATACAAAATAGGGCTGGAGATGTGGCTCAGTGGTTGAATTTAGACCCTGAGTTCAATCCCTGGTACCCCTCCCCTCCAAAAGAGAAAGACAGAGAGATTATATGTCTCTCTATCTACTATGTGAGAATAGAATGAGAAGACAGTTCTCGCCAGACACCAGATCTGCCAGCATCCTGATCTTGAAATTACCAACCTCCAAAAATGTGGAAATTACTGCTAAGCCACTTTGTCTTTGATCATTTTTATAGCAGCCTGAAGTGCCTAAGAGACTACACTACATAAAATTCAACCCACCTCTTAACAGGCTCTTAAAGTCTAGAACTGTGAAACAAAATGCTGTTCTGCCATCCCACAACTGCGCCAAAATCTGGCCTCAGCATACACGATGGAGACATCTACAGACCGGCCGTGATGAGAGTGGGCCTCGCTCGCCTTCAGGTTTAAACAGAACATCTTCTCTATGATAACTCAATGACAGCAATTAGGTCTGCGGAAGGTAATCTACCAGATTTGCTTCACACGGGCACCAAACCTCCACCACGCCTTGGCATGACCAAGTGATTCAAGACCAGCAATACTCCAGAGCAGGCCCCCGGCTACGTAAGTCCCATATACAACATGTCCAGGTACACCCCAGGGATGCTTCCACTAGTTAAGCTTTGCTCTGAAGTTTATAAGCCACAGCAAATAGGAATGCTACACTTTTCCTTTCTTTGGTCTTGGTAGAACATATATTCAGATTATAGTACTAAGTATGCACATCTGTGAAAAAGAAAAATAACACAGTGGACCAAAAAATGAGCATGGAATCCACTTTATCAGCATTTTTAAACATAGCTCTTAAAATAATATCTAAAAATAGGCTTTCCATGCCAAAGTGGAGACAGATGTGCTTTCATATAATATCCTGATGTTTGTCTATTTCCTGATGACCCTTAGACTTCTAGGATGGGCTTCTATTTTCTCTTTTGAAATAGATGTTGATAAATGCCTATCCCAAAATCAAAAATTCTGTTCTATGGGGAAATCAGTTTTTTTCTTCCTTTACTCCAATTTATATTAACCAGATTCCATTCTTTGTCAGTAGTGGTAACTGTAGAACACACTCAGAAAATAAAGCAAATTTACTATGATATTTCAGGAAAAATGATTTAATTTCAAGCACTTACATGACAGCAACTTAAACTTAGTGCCACGAGTCAACTCAAGAGTGTTATTTTTCCCTTCCCAAAATTGGATATTCAATAAATGCAATTTTATGTAGCCCTGCATGTATAATAACTGTACTCACTAAGTACTGCTTAGCAAAAAGTCTATTAAAGCATTAATCAATAAGAATGGCTTGAAGCTAGCATATAACAGCTTCAGCATAAGCATTGTTAGCCACGGCAGGACCCTCAAATTGCAGTTCATCTCTAAATTACCATTTCGCAAATGCTTGAAAACACTTTGCCTTTCTTCAATAGGCAATCACTTTCCTTTGGAATCTTGTTTATAGTCTTGTTAACAGGCTTTTATTTTCCCCCAGACAACTTTTGCTAAAAAAAGCCAACTCTGTGACCCCCGTACAAATATCACAAATTCTAATTACTCAACTACAAATCAAAGCAATTTTGCTATAATGTCTTTATGATGCCTTCTTAGAAAATCATTAATAAATCAAATCCTTTTGGAAAAAACGCAAGAAGCTTGTTAAAAGAAACCTTTGATCAATCCAAGAATTTTTGACAACAGAGATAATTTTGTTCTGATGGACTGATTTTCTAAATTCAGATCTTTAGGAATGGATTTTTTTAAAAAGGGGACATCTATAATGTTGGCTCATCAGAATAGAATACATATCCATGTTTCCTTTTAAAGCAAGCTTTAGGGATAGCAAAGAAAAAATTTTGAAAACTTCTAATATTAGAACCTTACAAAAAGGACAACCACAAGTAAAATTGTGTTTTAAATTATAGTTTTGAAAAAAATAAAGAAACTTGTTTTCCTATACACTGTTAAACTGTGATTACGGAAAGAGAAACTATAGCTTGTCATTCCTCGAAGTTAATTTTATTGCTATATTTTAAATGACTAAATCAAGAGTCCAATAAATTCTGGCCCTTTATTTAACCAGTTTTGGCATCTGTTAAAAATGGAAAATGAATGTAGAAGCCACAAGAGAATAAAATTCCTGCTGAAGGGGTTATGTTCAGAAGAAATGAACATCTTGCAGGTAAAAACAAATTCAAGGATTCCTCAAAAAAATCGAATGTGGAATGATTCAATCATTCTACTTCCCAGTGTATGTCCAAAAAAATTGAAAGCAAAGACTAGGAACAAATATTTGTATATCATTGTTCATAGCAGTGTAATTCAAAATAGTCGAAAAATAGAAACAACCCAGAAGCCCATTAACAAGTGAATGAATAAAGAAAATGTGAGATATATATATATATTTTTTTTTCTTTCCTGATATTATTTCGTTGAACAGGTTGTTCATGCCTTTGGTTTGTATCTCTGTGGCTTCCTTAATCCCATTGTGTATGTGTGTGTGCATATATATATATAGATATAGATATAGATATAGATATATACAATGTCGTATGATTCAGCATTAAAGAGGAAGGAAATTCTGAAGCAACTTACCACCAGGGTAAACTTTGAAGATAACATGCCAAGTGAAATAAGCTAGACACAGGACAATTGTATGATTCCCCTTATATGAGGTATCTAAAGCAGTCAGATTCCTAGAGATGAGAAGTAGGATGGTGGGTTTAGGGAGCTGGGAAGAAGAGGGAAATGAGGAGGTACTGCTTACTGAGTAGAGTTTCAGTGCCGTACGATGAAAGTTGTTCTGCAAGCGGATGGTAGTGGTGGCTACACAGTAACGTGAATCTACTTAAAGTCACTAACTGTACATTTAAAAGTGATTAAAATGGTAAACTTTATGCTGTATATTTTACCAATTTGTTTTCAAAAAAATTTTTTTACATTATTACTATTGCATTATAGTAACTTTTAAATTAGAGCTAGATATAAAGGAAACCCAAATTTCCCCCAAAAAGGGTACTGAGAGTTCTCTGCCAGCCCTCAACAGTCTCTCCTGAGGTCCAAGACACTAGCACTGTCTTGTGAAGCTGCAGTAGACCGCCCTGGAAAGAGGCTCATTTTTATTTTTTCTTGCTCTCTTTATTTCCAGATCTTTCCATAAATGACTACTTCTGGGTAGCATTTAAAGAAACTTCATATATTACCTGTGTTTTTTTGTTAACTATTATTCTTGAAACAAAGGGAAAAAAAGGGGCAATTTAGAAAAATCAAAAACTGAACATTTCTGCTCAAAGGCAAAGTTTGAGTCAGATAAAGTATTAGGCATAGTGTCAGGTAGAGGAAGGGAAAAAGCACGTTTGTACAATGTTAGATATGTTCAATTTTTTATTTCTTCTTTTTAGATATACATGCCAGCAGAGTATATATACACGGAGGATGTCTTATTCTAATTAGGATCCCATTCTAGATCATGTACACTTTCAATTTCAAAACTCGACATATAGTAAATCCTACATAAGAACATAGCCCTGATCAAGAAAGTTAAATTATGTGAAAATGAAAAATGTCAGGTCATTTTATTCTCATATACAAGAGATGTGAGGGATTAATTAAGCTAAATATGGAGATGTAATTGAGAATGTCGCCAATCATCTCAGAGAAAACATTAAAAGGTTTCCTCGTAAATATACTGTCAATTGATCAATATTTGAACTTCAAAGTAATAGAAAAGAAGCTTTGCAATGGCACAGTGCATAGATAGCAGAGCACGTAGGATTTAATATCAACACAATATACTGTGATTTTACAAAGTGGCTAGAGATTATTTGGATAAATTCTGAAAAAAAATAAATAAATAATCTATAGTCCAAAAAAAAATATGTAGTTGGAAACAGGAAAAGGAAATTGCTGTACATGCTGGTTTAAAACCCCCAGGAGTAGAGGAAAATGAGACTGATGAGATGATGGTTATGTCCCACGATATTGTATGAATGAACACATTAAACTATTCACAACCCATCGCTTGGCACCAAAAATTTCAAATTACGTGAACTGCAATTTTGAGCCAGGGAGCACAAAAATAAGCCCAAAGAAAATCTGTACACAGTGATTACATTAATTCTCACATCAGTAGGGCCACCCAGGCAAATCCTAGCTTCGGTAAGCTTATCATAAAATAGAAATTACAGAGAATATACACAACATAAATAAGTACAGGTGTGAAAAAAATGACTTTTTAAAAAAGTTTATGGATGAGTTTCAGTAATTTTTAAAAATCTGTCTTTAAAAATAGCATTCAAGAACATTAATTTCAAGTATATTGCAGTTAGGAAAAATTCTTACAATAACAAAACAATAACAAAATTTTCAGTTCCAAAGTCATTGGACATTACTTGAAAGAATCAGCTATTTCTCTACAAACATCAAATTTTAAAGAATTATCTAGTTTTTTATTTGGTATGGAAAAGTATGAATATCTATAACTTAAAAATTGTTTATTAAAGGAAGCAATGTGGCTCACATTTTTTAAAGCATATGAAAAAATGAAACCACAACCTTCAAAATTTCACCCCAAATGCACCCAAATTCTTAATTTAAAGCAATTATTTTGAGGAAAAAGTAATTTAAAAATTCCTAGCAATAGCAAAGCAATATCAGGCATTTATTTAAACAAGTTATTCCAGATAAAATAACATAGCTGCTTTTGGCAAAATTATAAAAATTTGTGAGGAAATACACAGAATTATGTGAAGGAGGGCATTAATAAGGCATCTGATATAGCATTTAATAAAATGTTATCTGAAGCAATTTAAATTAGTTTGGAAATAGGCATCATCAAATAAATTAAAAATTGGCTAAACTATTTTAAACAAAGGAAATTGATAAATGGCCTAGTATTGAATTGAGACAAGATATTTGGCAGAAGGTCTTTCTCTCTGGTCCCAATAAAAATTTTATTAATGACTTGGAATAGAAAGCAAGCATTAGGTTATTGATATTAGTAGAAGTTCTGTTTTGAATAGGCAAAGATTGTGCTCCAATACACAAAGATCTGAAGGGACTGGATCTGAAGCCAGGAAATTATAAGCAAGAGTCAGCTTTAAAAAATGCAAACTACCATCGCATGAGAAAAATAATTTGAAACTAATTTAATTCCATGAGAAACTATGGCAATTGGAAATGCTAAGGAATAATATAAGGAATAACAGAATATTAAGTAACCTCTGAAAGAATGACAGAAAAGAAAAGAAAGTCAAAGCCCCCAGTGCCATTTCCATTTCCTGCCCATGGCAATGTGCCATAAGCCGATGTGAACGATTAGATAAGGTGAGATTGACAGGCCTCTCCTCAATACGCAGCCTGACCACCTCCACCTCAAACAGCAGGAACAAAAATGATAAAACACACAGTAGAGCCCCACGGTTGCTGAACTTTGCCTCACACCAGCATCTGGGTTTTTCTGCTTTAATTGGGGTTGGGTAGAAACAGAAACTAAACCTATTGCTACTGACGAGAATCCAAGTGAGATGGCTTTGATGGAGAAGCAGACTGGGAGTCAGCAAATCTGCTACTGAGCAGCTTCCCTTTCCCCTTCATGTAACAAAGAGGTTGAACTATACCATCCCTAACACAGTTCCAGCTCTAAGTCTACATATGGTTTCTTGGTCCTTAGAAAAGGAGCTACATTCAGAACAGAGAGATTGTGGTAAATTTGTGGAATATATTACTCTTTGGTACAAGAGGCTGAATATATAAGGAGATCAAGGGGAAAAAATGTTTTTAATTGTTTGGGTTCTTATGAATAATTAACATGTACTGAATGTTTCCTATACTAAGCAATGCTTGGAAGAATGCTTCTGCATAGGTCTGATCATTATTTCCCCTTTACAGGCAATCACAATGATTCTCAGAGAGCTAAATCACTTGCCCAAGGGGCACCACTAGTGAGTGGTAACATTCCCAAAGTCTTCACCAGTCCTTGCCTACTGAGAAAGGACAATGGCATTCAATAATACTTGTAGAATAAATGAAATGACATCTGGCGCACACCATCCTTTGGGAACCAACATGATGAGAGATGTGGCCCAAGTCTGCTGAGCAGGGCTCAGAGCCAGGCACTGTACTAGGCACTTTACAAACAGCCCATTTTATCTCCACAAAAATACCCTGAGGTAGGTGATGTTGGCCTCCTTTGACAGGTGAACAAACAGAAGCCAGTCTCTCACTGTCTCCACCTGAACCGTGAATCCCAGAAATGTGGCATTTGGAACTGGGCCTGGGGCAGAAGGAAGAGGAAACCAACCAGGAAATACCCTGTAAGGACGTGCTGTAGTAACGCGGTCTACTCTAAGTTGCAGGGTCTGTGGTAGATTTGAGTCACTTTTCATGTGACAGTCTTCAACTTCCTACATCGTCCTGTTAGCACCCCAATCTCCCTTTTTGGGAGAGGCTCATTTTGTATGGTCTTGGAAAGAAGGAAAAGAGCTGCCCGTTATACCATGGAAGTCAAAGGGGCCAGGCCCTCCCCCTCCTTCAGTCCCGTGCAGCTTCTGGGGGGAGGGAGGGCAGGCCCCTGAGCTAGACTCGACCAAGTGAGCTTTCTCTCCCGGAACTCGGCATCCTGAGCACGTGAGGAGAGGATGGGGCCAGGGAGGTCACACTTCTCACCGCTGTGCAGATGGTGTGCAGAGCAGCCTGTCCCTGCTGCGGGACCTGGAGGTTGCAGTTCTGTCGCTGAGTCTCAAGGAGACTTTGGCCGCTTTGTATTATCAAAGCTCATTCTTCGGCCTTTGACTGAAGCACAGCCTCAGGCTGTGAGGCCAAGGTATCCTTGTAACAAATTCCCCTTCATTTAAAATAAAAAGAGCCCATGTCTGTGGCTTAAAACCAAGAAGCCTAAAAGGTACAGGTTGTGGGTAGAAAAGAAAAGACAGGTATTCACAGAAGACTTAAAATCCATTCTTGTCAAAATATTTTCTCAAATGACAGCTTCTGCCCTCTACCCTCCCAGCCACCAAAGCGTCATTCCCGATCAGTGGTTAAATGTTAATAGCAATTCACACCCTCATCCCCAAAACCCTCCTCTCAGCTCCACTGGCTTCTAAGACACAAATATTCAAAGACATGGTACACCCCTCAAGTTCGGCAATGCGTGCTGCTTGTCAATTGACATCTGACCTCCCAAAATGAAATCTTTCGGGTGACAAGATAATAAATGATTGCCATACTGTTTTTGATACTGCATGTGCCAATACAAAAGATAATGTCTTAAAATGTTCTCCATAACTGCCCTGCATGAAAAATGGTTGCACACCACTGAGTCATGACATTAGGTTGTCCCTCCTTTTCTATTCTTTTTCCACATACAGATACACACACACACACACACACACACCTGCTGTGGCTGTCCAGAGATAAGGTGATAATGCTTACCTGCTCATAGCTGAGAAAGGAATCAAAGGTGAAATGAAGAGTCCCAAGGTAGAACTCAGGAAAGAAGTAATCCACAGAAGAATGTTCCATGGTCCATGAAAGTATGTGGGACAAGAAATACAACACAACATCTTTCCAAAAGTCTTATTTCTAAGAATGTTGCTGGAGCATGAGACCATACTAGTTATAACTGGATTGTCTATGATTTTCCATGGCTTCTAATATATGCCAACAGAAAAATGATTATATAAGCAGAATAGAATAGCATTTTATTCTACAATAAACTAGCCCATTGGAATTTGAAAAAAGAAAGAAAGTAAAGAAACATTGCTTAATTGCCTGATGGCACCAAGCATATGTCTGCCCTAATTTTATCTGGCTATAAGCCAGGATCATTGCACACACCACCTCACTGCCATTCATTCTCATTGCTCTTGTTACTCAGTAGATTAGACAAAAGGAAATGGAGGGAAAGGAGGGGAATAGGAAAAGGAAAGACAGTAGAATGAATCCAAAATAATTTTCCTATGTACATATATGAATATACCATAGTGAATCCCCCCATCGTGTACCTCTGTAAGAATGGGTCTCTAATTAGGATAAGATATAGTCCATGTTCTTATAATTATATCAAAATGAATTCTCCTGTCATGTATAACTAAAAAGAGCCAAAAAAAAAAAATATATATATATATATACATATATATTGCCTTGTAGGCCCATTGAAAATCGAGTATTTTCAAAGTCAATGGATTTTCCTGATCTTTGAAAACCCAGGAAAATTGAGCTCTAGTCTCTAGATTCTACAACTAAGATAGTCCAGTTCCTACCCCTGAGATTTCAAAACAAACAAACAAACAAACAAACAAACAAAAAAAAGCCCTGAAGGGTCATACTCTTGTGGTGACCTTCTGGCCTCCCTGAAAGGCTGGCTGTGTCTATTCTACTCCATGGACCAGGCCTTTCTGGGGACCTGTCTTCTCCAGGACTCATCTGCATTTTGTTGTTGTTGTTGTTTACTGAGGACATGAGAGGAAGATGAGGGGGGCATTTACATCTCAGAAATGCAAATGGAAAAACTGGTATGAACTTAAGTGAGCTTCAGCCTCTCCACCTCCAGAGTACCATGGGCTGCTCACCCCACAGTATCATCCCGCTGGCCCCCATCTTGGTCTCTCTTTCTCATCCCTATCTGAAGCCATTGCCCTCTTGGTTTTATGCAGAGCTTTCTTGCCTTCCTTGATGAAGCATTGATAACAACCTGCTCCCTTGTTTTTGCATCTTATCTTCAATTCATAATTTTCATTATTAATACTATGGTAACTTTCCCCAACAAGGTAACCCTGCAAAGAAGAGTTCTGGGGTCCTCATTATAAGGATAAAATTTTGTTTCCCTTATTTGAGGAAATAAATGAGGATAGAAAATATAAGAGCATCCCATATTTGCAGAGGATACATTTCAAGATTCCCTGTGATGCTTGAAACAACAGATAGTACCAAACCCTCTATAGACTATTTTTTCTCTACATACATAACGATGATAAAATTTAACTTATAAATTAAGCACTGTAGGAGAATAGCAACAATAATAAAATAGAACAATTATAATGTAATAAATGTTGCAACTTTACTACTCTTGCATTTTTAGATTAAAGGTTACTTGAGCACAATTGCTGTGATACCACAACTGACAATCATGATGGCTATTAAACAATTAACAGGAGGATAGCACATATGGTGAGGACACAGTGAACAAAGGGAAGTTTCACATCCAAGCAGGACAAAGCAGGATGGCACTGGATGGCACAAGGCTTCATCATACTACTCAGAATTACTGAACAATTTATAACTTATGTTTATTTCTGGAAATTTTCATTTTCCATTTTCAGACCATGATTGTCTGTGGGTAACTAAAACCTCAGAAGGCAAAACCACAGATAATGGAGAACTACTTTATTAGAAAAGGGAGCAGAGCTAATTGTAAGGACTTAGGGGACTTCTGCTTGCCATCTCTGAGTAAAACTGAAGTATGGTCTAGACTCTTAAAAGGGTCTGATCCACCAGGACTTGAAATGATTTTTTTTTTATTGACACAACATTTGTATATATTTATAAGGTACAATGTAATATTTTAATTTATATATATATTGAGCAAAGATCAACTCAGAGTAATTAAACCTTTATCACTTCTTTATGGTGAGTGCATTCAAAATCCTCTCTTCTAAATATTTTGAAAGACAAAATGTATTATTGCTCATTATATTTACCCAGCTGTGCAATGGAATACCAGAACTTATTTTTCCTATTTAATGGTAATATTGACCAAACTTTCTCCACAACTCATTTTTTTCCTCTACCCAACTCTCCTTAGTCTTTGGTACTAACTATTCTACTCTCAATTTTTATGAGACCAACTCATTCTACATGATTAATATCATGTGGTGTCTGTCTTTCTGCACCTGACTTATTTCATAATGTCCAATCAACTGGGACCTGAAACGATTTTTAAATGAGACTCACACCCTCAAGTTTTTCCCTGGCCCCAGTGACCCATCTGAGACCATAACATTTTGCTCAGCGGCCTGGCCATGGATGCTGGGGTTTTCTTGTTTTGTTTTGTTTTCATAAGAGGCTGGACCCCAGATCTATTTGTCCACTACTATGAAAGTAACATAGCTTGTTACCTCCAGATATTCAAACCCACCACTGTGCTTGTCACTGTGAAACATAATTTTGAAAAGCACTAGGCATTATGGAAAGGGTTTATTAGGAACTGCAAGGTGGTAAGTATCTGTTGAAAATGAAGAGAGAAAGAGAGACTACCTCAACAGCAGATAATGTCCTCAAAACAATAGCATCCAGCCTTTGAATAGCAGTGCACTGACTTCTAATTTCAATTTGATGTGTGCAGAATTCTTTCTTTTCCAATGCCAAATCCTGAATGAAACATGCAATAAAAATCACTGCCTGAAACATGGTGATAGCATTTAATCCTTTGGCAACACATTAGAAAGGCTTTCGGCTATAACCCAGGACTGCCACACTGCCGCTTTGCTCGTGAAATTATTTATTCATGCCTTGGTTTATAAAGTCCTTTTTTATAAGCTTTCTATCAGCTAATAATAGGCTGGAGCACTTATGTTCTCAGCCTGACAGATTCCACATTTATGAGCCTGGAAGTCCAATGCCTGGCACAGAGTGGCTGCCTGGAGGGAGTCACGCCGTCAGGCTGGGCAGTTTCAGCATCAGGAAGCAGCAGGGACCACAGGTTGGGGCACCACTGTGACCAGAGGGATGACATGTGAGGAAGGTGAAATGGAGCACTAGGCAGCTTCTGGCAACTGTGTCCAGAATTCCCAGTTGGAGTATGCAGAAAGGGAGAAGAGGACTCATGGGACGTGGGATAAATATCTCCATCAACAAAATATCTGTGATCATTCATTAGTGACAATGTGTGCCACTGCCAGTCTGGCTTCCCTTTTGTGAATATACAAAGGGTGGGGAGAAGCTATGGTTTGCTGAGTAAATCAAAAGTAGCAGCAGATTACCAAGGAAAAAATTATACTTAAGAGACCAGAATGATTTGAACGATTTTTAATATATATTATTTACATGCAATTTATCTTTCAGGAAAGGCAAAGCTACAGAGGGCAGAAGCTTATTATAAACCATTCTCATTCAATCTCTAAAGTAGGACTGCTGGTTTACAACACTTGATTATGTTAACCCTTCCCTGACCTTTCTGGCTTGGTCCATTCCTCCCGTTAAGATTTCTTGTAGTCCCATGCAACCTCTTTCTCAGGACTCGTCACAGTTAAATTTCTTCTTTGTGTGTGAATATGTGATTCCACAAGAACTCCACGAGGATTGTGCAGTTCTCTTCTATTTAATGAGTACCTACAAAGAGCCTAGCGCTTTCTCCTGAAAAAGTACCATTAAGTATCTTTTTAAATATTTCAGTTCAGACTTTCCACTAGATTATTGATGATCTTGGATAAGCAGAGAGGTCACAAATCACCAAAATAGTTTACAAAAGTAAAATTATCATTCTGGTAAAACCTTGGCAGTCCTGAATAATGTTCAGATAGCTTTGCTTTTATTAATGTTAAAATAATAAAAATATGATAAAGCTCAAAATTCCCTTTTGATATGATTATATAAATGCAAATACCCTAAAGTATTACCCAGTGGGGTAAGTTCCTACCAGGATTACACCAGCCTTAAACTCCTTGATGTTTATTGCCAGAGAAAATAGGTTACTTTTCTCTTTATTAATCTTTCTGAGCAAATAGATCACCTTTCCGCCATCCAACACCACCGTTGTCTGTGGTACTCTTGCCCCCGTCCACTGGCCTTTCTGACCTTTTATCATTCCAGGCCTGAGGCTCAGCATTAGCTCTTGCTGTGCCCCCTTGCAGAGCTATTTCTTTTCCTGTCTTTCCGTAGAGTCCTTTACTGATCACTCTAATGAAGCCTGTTCCCACTTTCTCTCCAGCACTGTACCCTGTTTTATTTGTTTTCTGACACTTACCCTGATGTAAACTTGTGTTACTTGTCAGCTCATCTGTAGGCTTATCTATTCAAGGTGAGGCTGAGCAAGGGACTACATCTATCTTTTTATGCATGTAGTCTAATGCCTAGCTTGGTGCTCCATATACAGTAGGGACTTCATAAGTGTTTACCAGATTAATTAATCAATAGAAAAATAGCAGAAGGAGTAAGGAAATCTTCTTTGCTATGTGATATCAAAAGAGTTCGATAGCATATGCTTGAATGGGGTGAGATAATAGTGAATAAAGCTCACTATTCAAATGTCTAATATCAGCTGAATTGCCCAGCTGTCTAGGAATGTAATCACCTAGGTGAGCTTTGATAGTGTACTTCAGGATGTACATGCATTTCTCTATTTGGTTCCCACAACTATCCCTTAATACAGCAGGACAACGACAGAAGTATCACTTGTGTTCTTCTAGATGAAGAAGCTGAGTTAAAGAGGTTCATTATTTTCCCAAGTTACACATGTAATAGGCAAGACCAGATCTCCTGCCCTGTCTTCTGTCACTTTCCTGATTACACAAGCCAGTGTTTGACTGTTTTATTTTCAAACAAGTCATTCATTATTTATTTATTCTTTCCATAAGCCTAAATTGGGTATCTGCAATTTTAAAGTTCTCCCTTAGACACTGTTCAGCACACGACGTGAAGCAACGATTTTTCTGTTTGGAAGATCAAAACACACAAATGACTCACGCACCTGAATATATTTGAGTGAAAGGACTAATGAGCAGGAAATGCATTATATAGGTAGGAAAAACGGGCTTGTATAATAGTGGGATGGGCCTCCTGGAAAAATGACATGCTATCTCTCCCTGGAAAGATGAATAAAGCCAATAAGATTTCGATAGAAGAAAAGGAAAGAGCATTCTAAGAAAAGAGAACAAAATGAAATATGGAAACGTGATGTGTTTTCAGAAATTGAAGGAAGTGTTTGAATGGAGGGGAAACATTGGAAATAAGACTGGAATTAACATTTAACGACAATTGCTATTTGGTGTTTTTAACATATCAGAATGGTTTCTTTTGACCCTTGTAAAATGCTAAGGTAGTTGCCATAGAAATGCAGCAGTCAAAAGGGAAGCTGGACACCCCAGTCTGTAGCAAAGCCAAGAAAATCCTATCCTGGTGCTCCAAGGTTCAAATTTTGCAAATGAGGAGAGATCTGTGGTCAATTTTATTATTGTTAAAAGTTTGAAATTCTTAATTAAATGTATGAAATATCTATGGTGTAGAATATATTCTCTGAAGGCAGAAAGTCATAAAATTATTTAAATCTGCTTGGGGATAAAAAGTGATAAAAGGAATTATCTCCATGATTGTTATTTAGTGATCAACACTCTGTGTCTATACATCTAAATAGATCTACACAGATTCTGACACATTAATAAATAGTGATGAAATAATGGTAAGAATTATCTGAAAAACAACAGCAATGATTGTTTAGCTTCTTCAGTTCCTACTATATGCCAGTTGCCTTAACTACATTATTTCAATCCTCACTGTGCACACTAAATAACATTATCTCATTTTACAGATGAAAAATTAAGGCTATAGGGATTGAGAAATTTAACAAAATCACTCTGACAGTAAATGAAAAAATAAGCATGGACCCATATTTGACCCAGTTTGTTCTTTTCTGTTTACTATGCTGCCTGTATAATGCTGTGAAGTGCCTCTTAGCCTTGGTAAGGCTTTCTTTCTTTTTGTCTAGAATAATGACTCATTAATATTATGACATACAGAAAAAGCTCAAATAGTATTGCATTTACTAGATGGAATTTAAAAGAGCTAACAAAGGAATTAAATAAAAGAATACTGTGCAAGATAAAGCTTGTGTAAGTAACAAAACAAAGACAAAAATAATTCTTAGCTGATGGGCCATCTGATAGTCATTTATACCTGGCACTGGTATAAACAAAAGAGAAAATGGATCCCTGATTGTATTATGGTTAAGATATTTGTATACTCCTATTATCATTTTCTATAAAAGCAACATAGTCTTAGTTGGACCAAACCAAAATGAATAAGTCATTCAATATTCATCATTTAGTGGAGGCAAGAGATCTTAATGGATATAAAAAACAATATCAAAGACCAAAATAGCAAGTCTGAAAAAATGTGAGGAGAAACATAATGCTTCTTCTTGAAGATTCTTTACAATAGAGAATTAAGACTTTGCAATCTTCACTTCATTGCAATTAGCTTTAGGTCATCTTTACAACTTAAAATGAATATTTTGTAAGAGACATAATTTATTTCAATAAAGCCTCTTTCATTTACCATGTAATTTGGGTACAAACTGGGCAGGACCTCCCTGGGAGATAGTGTTGTCTGGCAGTTAAGACAGACTTGAGCTTCCAATCCCTTCCCACCATTTACTAGTTGTTTTAGATTGCAGACATTAGCTAACTTTCTAAGCCATAGTTTATTCATCTGTGTGGAAATGATAATAATAGAATCTACCCCCATGGAGCTGCTGTGAGGATTAGGGAAGAGAATACATTTGAAGCTCTTATTTCAGCACCTAGCCAGAATAAGTCTTCAATACACATTAGCGGTTACATATTTTATTATGGAAAAGTAGAATAATGTAGCAGAAAGCATATGAGATTTGGATTTAGACAGACCTTGGAGAGGATGTACAAGGCCCCATTCAGTTGCTTACTAATAAACAAATGCTAAACTATCTTCCAGGAGGGGAAATCTTGGATTCTTCCCCTCACCTGCCAGTATTGGGGATCAAACTCAGGGCCCCATGCATCCTAGGCAAGTGCGTTATGCCTGAGCCACATCTCCAGCCCTGAGGCTGGATTCTTTATTGGAGAGAGTTAGAAGGGTAAAACCAGGATGAATCTTGGGGGAGTAGACTGTCTTCCAGGAAGACCATAATAATATGCAAGTTGTCATAATAAATATTGAACTGTAGCAAAGATATTCAATTTCTAAACAGAAATAAAATGCTCTCCCCAACATGACACAGACCAGAAAGCTGGATAATATATGTCATGAGAATCACGTCCAATTGTATAAGTTGCTGATATACCATGACATGCTCCATAATCTTAATCAGCTTAGAAAGAATGCACATCGAGAATTATAAAGGATCTGAGATTTTTTACACTTCTTGCAAGTTGACAAGTCAGCTGTTCCACTGTGCTCAGCTCCCTTTCTCTTTCAACCTGTTTCCTCAGCTTTCCACATCTATTCAAAAAAATCAAGACTAGCCTATTCCAGATGCTGGTGGAAGATTCATGACTCCTGGGTCAAAGATAAAGGACAGTCTCTTACTCACATGAATAGCAGTAGCCAGTATATCAGTGTTCATTTGTGCCAGTTCTTCAAACTTCAATCCCCAATACTGAGGTCACTGGAAGAGGGAAAGATAACTATAAGCATAGTGGGTCACATTTCAGGACAGGAATCCAGTCCTGAGCACCCCAACCTGTATCATGGAGAGAGCAGACATGCCTACTCTTTCACCAAAGTAAGGCACTGTCTTTATTCTACTGGACAGTAAACACGCCTACCTTTCCCTCAAGAGGGAGATGACATCTACCAGGCTAACCACTGTACAAACATTTTTGAAAAGATCATTTAGAACAAAGAGCAGCCAATGTCTCACTCAAGAGACAAGTAAAAATGTGAGAGACCCATGGAGAATTTTAGCCAACAATGCAACAAGATGACGTATACAAAAGCTGCTCTCTATAATACTGTGCAACCTAAATATCAAGCCTTCATTTTCCCCACCAGAAATTCGTGTGGCCTAAAGCTCAGCTGATCACTGTGGGATCCCAGTACCAACAATTGACTGAATATCAGCCAGAAAGCACCCCTTCTGATCTGCCAGATGGTTTGGGGCCTGATGCTCCGCATCCTCACAGCTGCCTCAATTCAGCTCTTTAGAGTGGCTGAGTGATACCCCGAATAATGAGAAATGATTGGTAATTTCCCTCACCTGAACCCTATTCTCCATCAACACACTGTGAAAAATCGGAAGACAACTTATGTCATACTCACCCTACAATTGTGCCACGTTGTGGGAGCAGAACAGTGTCACCGTTCTGACTGGCTCGTGGGGTCTTAGGGAGATAGCAGCAGGAGCAGGAAGAAGAGGCGAATTTTCCAACCTGCTTTGCAGTTCCCTGCTTGGAAGTGGAAGTCTGGCAGACAGGTATGTCTGGAGACAGGACTCCTCTCAAAGCTCTGCCCCTTTTCAAGAGACTCTTTCACCCTTGGGTCCCCTAATCTATCCCTTCAGGATCTTTTCTCGGACAAGCCTCAGCTATCAAAAACTTTTACCTTAATGTGGCTTTAGATATTCTCTCTTTGGAGAAGAAGAATTGATTTTTAAACCTACTTTTCTAATAAGAAATGTCACTGTCTCCAATTAAAAAGACTCATAGAAAACATTACATGGCATTTGCCAAGATGCCAGGCACTATACTAAGTTCTTGTCATGTATTTCCCATTCAATTAAGGTTATTATCCTCATATTAAAAATGAAGAAACACAGAGACACAGAGCAACTTGTCCAAGGTCCCACAAATAATCATTAGCAGAGCTAGGGTTTGGATCCAGGCCGTACAGTAACAGACTTTGGGCTCTTGGTCACTAATCAAGAGAGAAACCGTGGGACAAAAGAGTACTACCCTGTGGGCAGTGGGCTTCACCCTACAGGTTAAACTCACGTAGTACTTACTGATTGATACGTTAGTGGCTATTTGATGTGGGTTGAAAGGAGAGAAACTGAATTAAGTTAGAATGGATGAAAGCGAACTCCAATAAACAAACAGTCAATGGCTTTTCCAGCTCAGATATAAGGCAACCAAAGTCCCCCAGCTAAAGTTACTGGCACAAAGAACCCTTAAAATAAAGTAAATAAGGTAGGCCTGGGTTTTATTTTTTCAGATATTTAGAACTATATTCCCTAAAACTAGAACAAATTACATCTCCATCAAGCACATGGTAATTGAGCCCAAGGCTCATAAATCATCATCAAGAGGCCAGAATGCCATATGCACCTGGCACATTCCCTTCTGAAGGAACAGCTGCAGGGCTCCGGTCGTTCCTGTTTCAAAGACAGGACACCACTCATTTCTCAGAAATTATTTGAATAGAGCTCTCTCAGATTCAGGAGTCAGGGTTCAGGGGTCAGAAACAATCACATGGTGCTATAATCACCTCAGTTCAGAGCATCATACCAATTTCTGATTGTATTTCCTTATTTTCCTGCAATGATGACTTAAAACCCTTCTTTGCCTCTTTTATATCCGTGTTCATCAACACATCTGTGTTCCTAGCTGGGCACGGTGGCACACACCTGTAACCCCAGGTACTTTGGGAGGCCAAAGCAAGAGGAATTTCAAGTTAGAGGCTAGCTTCAGCAACTTAGTGAGACCCTGGCTCAAAATAAAAAGGGCTGGGAACATAGCTCAGTGGTAGAGCATTTGTGTAGCTTGCAAGAGGCCCTGGCGTTTAATCCTCGGTATCTCTACCTGCCACCCACCCCCAGCCCAAAGAAAACTATTTCTAAGACATATATAATCACAACCCTGTAATGCAATTAGTAACCTCCTCAAAGTGTTTGCCATCCATAAAACTGAAGTGTCAGGTTCCATTTATTACTTATGGCCCACTCAGCATTTATCTGGCAGTGAATGGAGGGCCTCATGGTTGCCCATACCCTGCCATCACCTCGTATGTGCATGTGCACACACACACACACACACACACACACACACATTTAAAATCACAGAAATCAAAGGAAACTTATAGACAGTCCAGTTTACACTACTCATTATAGAAATGAAAAAACAGGTTCTGAGATATTTTATGTCCAGTTAATCTTCATATTAGATTAGTTAATCTCCATCTTAGTACACTTGTGCTGCTATAACAAAATATCTGAGAGTAGAAATTTATTTCCCACAGTTCTGGAGGCTGGAAAGTTCAAGATGAAGGTGGCAGTGGGTTTGGTACCTGGTGAGGGGCTGGTCTGCTTCCAGGATGGCACCATGAACAGCGCATCCTCCAGAGGGAACACTGTCTTCAAGTGGAAGAAGGAGAGGGCAAAAGGGCCCAGCTAGTTCCCTCCAACCCTTTTACAAGGCACTAATCCCATCCATAAGGGCAGAGCTTCATGACATAATCACCTCCTAAGGGCCTTGTCTCTTAATTCTATTGCATGGGATGAAGCTTCAACATGAACGTTGAAGGAGACATGAAAACATGGCGAACCCTTAGCTCCAAGCAATGAAACTTCAGTCCAGAATAAGCAAAAAGGAGAATAATTATTATGGTGAGATGTAGCAAAAATATTCATTTTTCTTGAGAGTAGCTCAAGAAACTCAAGGATAGCAGTATAGTCAGGCATTGGGACCACGTGGTACAAGGGCTGCAAGCCCTACCTGGAGCCTCGTTTCCTCTCCAGCTGCTCCACTGTGCTCAGCTTGCTTTCTCTCACAACCTGCTTCCTCAACTTTCCACATCAATTCAAAAAATATATAAATCAAGAATAGTCTAGTCCAGATGTCCATCCCTCAACCAATCAGTCCAGGAACCCATTCCCATTATAATGCCCTTGCTTCCACTGCAATAATGTGGTTAGGAGGAAAATTTACAAAGAGTTCATATGGAACAAAATATTCCCTATGAACCCATCCAAGAATTTAGAGCTCCTTACTCTTCGTTGACTTTCCTGATCCATCTCTCATCCTGTCATTTGCAAAATAACCATTCAAACATATGTAGAATCTCTTTCTGAGATGAGTCAATATTCGTAAATATTTGTTAAGAGGGATTATATATATTTTCTATGTGCTTAAGCTACATATTTGCTTTTAATCTTCACAATGGCTTGGAAAAGGTAATATGAGCTCCACTCTATGGGTCCAAAAACTGAATTTCAGACAAACAAGGTGAATAAGAGCCTGAATCTAACAACTCAGTGTTGGGGCCAAGATGGCGGACTAGAGGGCGGCTGCATTTCACGTTGCTCGGGGACGCAAGATTCAAAAGAGGAGATAGTGAGAGATTTGGGACCAACTCAAAGCTGCTGGGTGAGTCTCTCCTGTTGGGGAGGTGTCCCGGATGGGGCGGTAGCCCCGGAACGCAGGGAATTTGTGAAGTAGAGTTGCCCTGCGAGACGCCCCTCCCCCCGCTGGAGCGGTAAACAGGGACAACTGGGATCATCGTAGAGGAGGCGGCTCAGCATAGCGCTTGGACTCGAGCAGCCGCTGGGGCTCCGGGCGGCTGCCTGGAGAGGAGCTGCGTGGCGAGCTGTTTGGACCCAGAACAACCGCTTCTGAACACCGGGGGGTTGCCCGGAGGAAGAGGAGGAGCGTGGCGGGACGCTTGGTCTAGGAGTGACTGCATCAGAGCCACGGGCGGTTGCCAGAGGAGGAGCTGCGTGGTGAACTGTTTGAACTCAGAGCGAGCGCTCCTGAGTGCCGGGAGGTTGCCCGGAGGAGGAGGAGGAGCGCGGCGTGTTGCTTGACCTGGGAGTGACTGCATCAGAGCCGCGGGCGGTTGCTGGAGGAGGAGCTGCGTGACGAGCTGTTTGAACTCGGAGCAGCTGCTCCAGAACACTGGTGGCCTGCCTGGAGGAGGAGAGCAGTGGGACGCTTGGTCTAGGAGTGACTGCATCAGAACCACAGGCGGTTGCCAGAGGAGGAGGCGAGTGGTGAGTTGATTGGACTAAAAGCGACCACTCCTGAACACCGGTGGCCTGCCTGGAGGAGGAGCGTGGTGAGTCACCTGGTCTCGGAGCCACGGCTCCTGAACACCCGGGGGGCTACCCCAAGGAGGAGGAGGAGGAACAGGGCGGGTCACTTGGACTTGGAGTGACTGCCTAGGGCTACGGGTGGTTAGCGGGAGGAGGAGACCCGAAGTGAGTTGCTTGGACTCCTAGTGACGGCGTCGGAAAGGGCGGCTGTCCGGAGGAGGAGGTGTGTGGCGGGTCTCTGGGTCTCGGAGCTATTGTACGGGGCTCCAGGTGGTGGCTCAGAGGAGGGGCTGCATAGCCAGGCGATTGGTGCAGAGCAGGGTCCCAGGAGCTAGGTGGCTTCTTGCTGGAAGAGCCGCACAGAGACACACCTAGGGGCGGAGCGAAGTTTCCAGGACTGCGGGCAGATTCTCTGGGAGAGGCAGCCTAAGGAGACTCGCCTGCGAAGGGTGAGGCTCCCAGGCCCAGGACGTAGGTCTGGGCCCCTGGGATCATTGCAGAGGAAGACAGCCCAGCCCAGGTGGTAGTTGTAGATTGAGGGGAACCTCTAGGAGGGCAACTGACCAGCGAGACGTCCCCACCGAGTGACTCCTCCCGGCCGGGGGAGGTTTACCCACAGGGACGGTAAAGCCAGAGACATAGGCACAAACAGGCCTTGCCTCAGCCCCCAGTCTAGCTCCCCATTGGATGACCATTGGTCAACAAGTGGAGGCACCTCTGCCCACTAGCAGGGAATATACGCCACCTGAAGGTTACCACCCCTAGAGAGGCAGCTTCTTCGTGGAGCTCTGCATTATCAACCTCCTCCAAGACTTCAGGCTACTGAAGGATAAGAGGGGACATACTAGCAATCTTCAGGGACATTATAAGTTGATAGAGGAAATCTGCAATATCTTAATGACCCACTGATTCCTGAACAATATGAGAAAACAAGGGAAGAAAATGCCCCAAACAAATCTAGATGTTACATCAATAAAATCCAACGACAGCATGGCAGAAGAAATGACAGAAAGGGAGTTCAGAATGTACATAATTAAAATGATTAGGGAAGCAAACGATGAGATGAAAGAGCAAATGCAGGCATTGAACGATCGCACCAATCGACAGTTAACAGAGCAAATTCAGGAAGCAAAAGATCATTTCAATAAAGAGTTAGAGATATTGAAAAAAAAAACCAAACAGAAATCCTTGAAATGAAGGAAACAATAAACCAAATTAAGAACTCCATGGAAAGCATAACCAATAGGATAGAACAGCTGGAAGACAGAACCTCAGATATTGAAGACAAAATATTTAACCTCGAAAACAAACAGAGAACAAACAGAGAAGATGGTGAGAAATCATGAACAGAATCTCCAAGAACTATGGGATATCATGAAAAGGCCAAATTTGAGAATTATTGGGATTGAGGAAGGCTTAGAGAAACAAACCAAAGGAATGAACAATCTATTTGAAGAAATAATATCAGAAAATTTCCCAAATCTGAAGAATGAAATGGAAAATCAAGTCCAAGAGGCTTATAGGACTCCAAATACACAAAATTACAACAGACCCACACCAAGGCACATTATAATGAAAATACCTAACATACAAAATAAAGACAGAATTTTAAAGGCTGTGAGAGAAAAGAACCAAATTACATTCAGGGGGAAGCCAATACGGATATCAGCAGATTTTTCAATCCGGACCCTAAAAGCTAGAAGGGCCTGGAACAACATTTTTCAAGCTCTGAAAGAAAATGGATGCCAACCAAGAATCTTATACCCAGCAAAACTTACCTTCAAATTTGACGATGAAATAAGATCATTCCATGATAAACAAAAGCTAAAAGAATTTACAAAAAGAAAGCCAGCATTACAGAACATTCTCAGCAAAATATTTCATGAGGAAGAGATAAAAAACAAAGAAGCAAATCAGCAAAGGGAGGAATTATCCTAAAGGAACTGTCAAATAAAGGAGGAACCAAGATGTGTCAAAAATTTTAAATATGAACCAAATGACTGGGAATACAAATCATATCTCAATAATAACCCTGAATGTTAATGGCCTGAATTCATCAATCAAAAGACATAGACTGGCAGATTGGATTAAAAGAAAGATCCAACAATATGTTGCCTGCAAGAGACTCACCTCATAGAAAGAGATACCCATAGACTAAAGGTGAAAGGATGGGGAAAAACATACCATGCACATGGGCTCAGCAAAAAAGCTGGAGTATTCATCCTCATTTCAGATAATGTGGACTTCAAGCCAATGTTAGTTAGAAGGGATAAAGAAGGACATTTCATACTGCTTAAGGGAAGCATAAATCAGCAAGATATAACAATCATAAACATCTATGCCCCAAACAGTGGCTCATCCATGTATGTTAAACAAATCCTTCTCAATTTTAGAAACCAAATAGACCATAACACAATAATACTAGGTGATTTTAACACACCTCTTTCACCACTGGTCAGATCTTCCAAACAAAAATTGAACAAAGAAACCATAGATCTCAATAACACAATCAATAATTTAGACTTAACAGACATTTATAGAATATACCATCCAACCAAGAGCGAATACACTTTCTTCTCAGCAGCACATGGATCCTTCTCTAAAATAGACCATATATTATGCCACAAAGCTAATGTCAGCAAATACAAGAAGATAGAGACACTACCTTGTATTCTATCAGATCATAATGGATTGAAGTTACAAATTAATGAAAGAGTAAAAAACAGAAACTACTCCAACACCTGGAGATTAAACAATATACTACTATATGATGAATGGATAACAGAAGATATTAGGAAGGAAATTAAAAAATTCTTAGAGGTAAACGAGAACAAAGAAACATCATATCAAAATCTCTGGGACACTATGAAAGCGGTACTTAGAGGAAGATTTATTTCATGGAGCGCATTTAATAAAAGAAGTAAAACTCAAAAAATAAATGACCTAACACTACAGCTCAAAGCCTAGAAAAAGAAGAACAGACCAACACCAAAAGTAGTAGAAGACAGGAAATAGGTAAACTGAGAGCTGAAATCAACGAAATTGAAACAAAAGAAACAATACAAAAATTGACAAAATAAATAGTTGGTTCTTCGAAAAAATAAACAAAATTGATAAACCTTTAGCCACACTAACAAAGAGAAGACGAGAGAAAACCCAAATCACTAAAATTCGGAATGAACAAGGAATATCACAACAGACACGACTGAAATACAAACATAATTAGAAGCTATTTTGAAAATCTATACTCCAACAAAATAGAAAATTTCGAAGACATCAACAGGTTTCTAGAGACATATGAATTGCCTAAACTGAACGAGGAGGACATACACAATTTAAATAGACCAATTTCAACTAATGAAATAGAAGAAGTCATCAAAAGCCTTCCAACAAAGAAAAGTCCAGGACCAGATGGGTTCTCAGCCGAGTTCTACAAAACTTTTAAAGAAGAACTCATTCCAATACTTCTCAAAGTATTCCAGAAAATAGAAGAGGAGGGAACTCTCCCAAACTCATTCTATGAAGCCAATATTACCCTGATTCCTAAACCAGACAGAGACACATCAAGGAAAGAAAATTTCAGACCAATATCCTTAATGAACATCGACGCAAAAATTCTAAACAAAATTTTAGCAAATCGCATACAAAAACATATTAAAAAGATAGTGCACCATGATCAAGTGGGTTTCATCCCAGGGATGCAAGGTTGGTTCAACATCAGGAAATCAATAAATGTCATTCACCATATCAATAGACTTAAAGTCAAGAATCACATGATTATTTCGATAGATGCAGAAAAAGCATTTGATAAAATACAGCACCCCTTCATGCTCAAAACACTAGAAAAAATAGGGATAGTGGGAACATTCCTTAACATTGTAAAGGCCATCTACGCTAAACCCATGGCTAATATCATTCTAAATGGTGAAAAACTGAAAGCATTCCCTCTAAAAACTGGAACAAGGCAGGGATGCCCTCTTTTACCACTTCTATTCAATATCGTCCTTGAAACTCTAGCCAGAGCAATTAGACAGACCAAAGAAATTAAAGGGATACGAATAGGAAAAGAAGAACTCAAACTATCCCTATTTGCTGATGATATGATTGTATACTTAGAGGAACCAGGAAATTCCACCAGAAAACTTTTAGATCTCATAAGTGAATTCAGTAAAGTAGTGGGATATAAGATCAATGCACATAAATCTAAGGCATTTTTATATATAAGCGATGAATCTTCAGAAAGAGAAATTAGGAAAACCACCCCATTCACAATAGCTTCGAAAAAAATAAAGTATTTGGGAATCAATCTCACAAAAGAGGTGAAAGACCTCTACAATGAGAACTACAGAACACTAAAGAAAGAAATTCAAGAAAACCTTAGAAGATGGAAAGATCTCCCATGTTCTTGGATAGGAAGAATTCATATTGTCAAAATGGCCATACTACCAAAAGTGCTATACAAATTCAATGCAATTCCAATGAAAATCCCAATGATGTACCTTACAGAAATAGAGCAAGCAATTATGAAATTCATCTGGAAGAATAAAAAACCCAGAATAGCTAAAGCAATCCTTGGCAGAAAGAGTGAAGCAGGGGGTATCGCAATACCAGATCTTCAACTCTACTACAAAGCAATAGTAACAAAAACGGCATGGTATTGGTACCAAAATAGAAAGGTGGATCAATGGTACAGAATAGAGGACACAGACACAAACCCAAATAAATACAATTTTCTCATACTAGACAAAGGGGCCAAAAATATGCAATGGAGACAAGATAGCCTCTTCAACAAATGGTGCTGGGAGAATTGGAAATCCATATGCAACAGAATGAAACTAAACCCATATCTCTCACCATGCACGAAACTAAACTCAAAATGGATTAAGGATCTTGGAATCAGACCAGAGACCTTGCATCTTATAGAAGAAAAAGTAGGTCCAGAGCTTCAACATGTCGGCTTAGGACCAGACTTCCTCAACAGGACTCCCATAGCACAAGAAATAAAAGCAAGAATTAATAACTGGGATAGATTCAAACTAAAAAGCTTTCTCTCAGCAAAGGAAACTATCAGCAATGCAAAGAAAGAGCCTACAGAGTGGGAGAAAATCTTTGCCAATCATACTTCAGATAGAGCGCTAATCTCCAGAATCTATAAAGAACTCAAAAAACTCTACACCAAGAATGTAAATAATCCAATCGACAAATGGGCTAAGGAAATGAATAGACACTTCACAGAAGAAGATATACAAGCAATCAACAAACATATGGAAAAATGTTCAACATCTCTAGTAATAAGAGAAATGCAAATCAAAACCACCCTAAGATTCCATCTCACCCCAATTAGAATGGCAATTATCAAGAATACAACCAACAACAGGTGTTGGCGAGGATGTGGGGAGAAAGGTACACTCTTACATTGCTGGTGGGGCTGCAAATTAGTGCAGCCACTCTGGAAAGCAGTGTGGAGATTCCTTAGAAAACTTGGAATGGAACCACCATTTGACCCAGCTATCCCACTCCTTGGCCTATACCCAAAGGACTTAAAATCAGCATATTACAGAGATACAGCCACATCAATGTTCATAGCTGCTCAGTTCACAATAGCCAGATTGTGGAACCAACCTAGATGTCCTTCAATTGATGAATGGATAAAGAAAATGTGGTATATATATACAATGGAATATTACTCAGCCATAAAGAACGATAAAATTATGGCATTTGCAGGCAAATGGATGAAACTGGAGAATATCATGCTAAGTGAGATAAGCCAATCTCAAAAAACCAAAGGAAGAATGATATCGCTAATAAGTGGATGATGACACATAATGGGGGGTGGGAAGGGTTATTGTTGGGGTTTGAGTTGGGTTTAGGGAGGGGGGCAGGAATGGAGGAAGGAAGAACTGTATAGATGGAGGGGAAGGGTGGGAGGGGAGGGGGGGAAGGGAAAAAATGGCAGAATGAATCAAACAACATTACCCTATGTAAATTTATGATTACACAAATGGTATGCCTTTATGCCATGTACAGACAGAGAAACAACATGTATCCCATTTGTTTACGATAAAAAAAAATAATAATAATAATAATAACTCAGTGTTGAGAAAGAAGATGAGAATAGGAACACAGAGGAAGAGTGTAGTGGAGAGGGGAAGAAATAAAGGCTCAACCCTGAGCTTGAAGAAAAGAAAATTGCCCCTGAGGCAAGCCATAGATTCTAGACTCCAAAACTCACTGACTCACAGGAACAAGGGAAAACGGAGTCATTTTTCAGAACTTACAGCCATTTTTCTGTAAGAATCTTGAGGGAGTTAGTCAAGGTTTTTGGTTCCTACAGTATCAATGCTGTTTTCATTCCACTATTATTTATAATGGCTTCATAGCAAGGAGGTCTACAGATATATTTTAAAGAACATATGTAATTACTACAATCAAAATTATAAGTTGAAAGTCAATGAGCTATGTTCACCTTTGTACACATTTGGACTGTAGCATAACTAAGCAGGTTAGCCCAAAAATGTGTGTAAGGCATACGATGCTTACTCTGTTCCATGCTGCAGAAGGTGAACTGGCACAACTAGGCATTTCAGGCCATCCATCTTGGACATATTGTGCCTGTCAGCTAGTTCTGTCACTGCTAGATGGGGAAACAGGGACCAGTCCTATGATTTACTAAAGCACTGCAGTCCCCAGGAAACCACGTGTTCTTTGGTGACTGTCCCAAGACATTCCAACAAAGCAAGAAGAGTCAACACCCATGAGGCAATTGACAGAAAGAGACTGAGGGGATATTATGAATCCAACTCGGCCATGTTGCACAAGATCTCATTTACAGCAGCAACCTTGGAAGGGAGAGATTGTCATATCCGCCAAGGTCACTGAGGCAGGCATGCAAAGGAAGATCTGTCTGACCGCTCCAGCCATGGTTTCTCCACCCACCTGGCTGCCTCTGGTGGTCTGTGTCTCCACCACCCAGCAGGCCCCAACCTCACCTCTCCCACATTAGCCTGTCCTGAGCTGGGAGTGTGCAGGAGGGTCTCCTCACAGCCCTCATCCCTGTTCTCAACAGCAGAAAGCAAATCAGAAAGCAGCAGAACACCCTAGAGTACTCCTTCCTCTAAGACCATAAGACCTTCTTCTCTGGGTCTTACATTTATCCCTTCAAATCCTAGTGCTGTGAGAGTGGCTAGGCCCTCTCTTCCGACCGCTCCCTTTAACCCTCGTATACTTTATATTTCCCTCACCAATCATCTTGCTGTGCATCTCTCATCCCTTTACACCCTGTACCCATTTGTGGCCCCACCACATCTTACCCTAGCTTACTTAGATGATGAAATGGAAGCAGCCACAGATAATTGAGTGCAAACTCTGACTTACATTCCCATCTCTCTCCCTTCAATGCCTGCCCCTTCCTTCCCTTTTCCGTCTATGTACCAATTCTTTCCCATGTCTTTGTCTTTTTCTTCTTTAGTTCCCCCCTTTTTTTTTTGGTACCAAGAATTGAACCCAGGGGTGCTTAACTTCTGCACCACATCCCCAGCACTTTTTGATTTTTCACTTTGAGAAAGGGTCTCCTTTATTTCCTTAACATAGCTCTTCTACATTTTCTTACTCTATCGGACCCCTGCTGAGCATACTTTGCTCACCCCCTGCTATTCCTCTACCCTGCCACCTGCAAGGATACACCCTTGGTCACCAGCAGAGAACAGGAAGGCTGTGCATCCCTGGAGTTCTCTTTACACTCTCCCTGGCCCCAGGGTGCCCATCCACCCTTGCCTCTGTCTGGCCCACATGAATGTTAGTGCCTGCAATGCTCCCAAGGGATAAGCAATAGCAATAAAAGAAAAACAGAATGGAATACATAAATATTTATATATCCAAATACGATTCAGAAACAAAAGCATGTACTTTCTAAAATCAGTTTTAAAAAATCCTGGGCACAGTGGTGCACTCCAATTAAGAAAAATATTGAATATCATGGGATTTTCATTTCTAAATTTGCATGCCTTCAATAAAGAAAATTCAAAATATTAAAATTACATTGCCACTATAGGACTATCATTTTCCCTGAGAATTGTGGGCAATTTTATCCTTCCTTACCCCCCAAAAATATTTCATAATTCTAGTCCTCTGAGAATTTCCTTCTTTGAGTAGGCTCTATTCCTTATAAACCAAATCTACAATCTCTGCTTTATTCAATGTCCAAGTAGAAAAGAAGCATAAGCATGGTCTCAGACAGGGAATCTGACTCCCTCACATGATTTCTCAGATGAAAGTTCTGGTTCAGAGTCGACTGTACACTGCTCCCCATTTTAAGCAGAGCTGAAGCATGAAAGACCTGGATTTTCCAAGTAAATGAATTACTTAGTCATCCTTCATACAAAAGTGGCACCCCCAAAAATCTTGAAAAGTTTGTTAACTTAAGGAGCTAGAGCCAAGTTCAATTTATCATATATTCTCTTCATGCAACTTTTCTGGACTGGAACAGCTCCTCCGAAAGAATCGTGCCTGTAAGCTGGGTGGTGGCACATGCACACCTGTCATCCCAGCAACCTGGGAGGCTGAGGCAGGAGGAACTCAGTTCCAGGCCAGGCTCTGCAATCTAGCAAGAACCTGTCTCAGAATGAAAATTTTAATAAAGGGCTGGAGATGTAGCTCAGCTGTAGAAGTCTCCTGGGTTCAATCCCCAGTACCGCCAAAAGAGAGAGCGAGAGAGAAACAGAGGAAAAAGAATAAAGAACTACACCTTTGAGCAAAACACAAATGAAAAAACTCCAACTGTGGATTCATATCAAAGATAAAACAGTGTTAACTTCTTGGAAAACGGCAAGCAAATCAGCCTGGTAAATAGTAGAATCCGAAGCATGTTGTTTAATGTCCCCAGGCCCTAAATTATCAGTCACATCGCCATTCATTTCATCATCATTTAGCTTTATTCCAGAGCCCCTGGATGTCTGCTCAGTAAGCACATTCCTTAAATTCTGGGTCTCTAAGCTTACAAAACCCTTTACTATCCTGATCAGAAATTTCCCCTAAATATGTTCATCTATGAGAAATACACCAATTTTTTTTAAGTGGGTCTGTCCCCTGCCATCAGCTACAGTCTTGATTTTCACTTAGCAACTTAGTAGGGAACTGACAGCAAACTGAGAATAAACACGGAACAAAAAATAAATAAATAAAAAACAAACAACAAACAAACAAACAAAAAACAAATTCATAGCAGTAAATCAAAGGGTCCCCCGGATCTATATCTATTCCTTCTGTATAAAGAAGGAGGTACAGGGCTGGGGAGATAGCTCAGTTGGTAGAGTGCTTGCCTTGCAAGCACAAGGCCCTGGGTTCAATCCTCAACATCGCAAAAAAAAAAAAAAAAAAAAAAAGAATAAATAAATAAATAAAAAGAAGGAGGTACCGACCACCATTTCCAGCTGGAAGAGTCCATCCTAAAAGCTCTGAAAATTGTGGCAAAGGAGGGGACAATGGCAGGAGTGTTGTCTTAGAAAAGAACTTATACAACTTAAAAGTGAGTGGAGATCAACTCCCTGAATCTCCTTTAGAACAAAATTCAGCTGCCTTGTTATGATTTCTTAAATTATACATTCTCAGACAGTGAATATCGAAGATGTGGCCAGAGCTATTTAGAAACACTTCTGAGCATGTGAGCATAATTTCATACTGCGTTATAAAGAATTCTTATGAAATTACATGATTCATCTTTCTGAACCTCAAGCAGCCCCTCAAATGGGGAAAGTGCTTTGAAACTTATCAGTAAGTCCCAGTTATTTTGACTTTCTTTTAATAAAGCCTTCAGAAATTAGAAATATGCTTTAAGACCACATTAATTGGCCTAAATAGTTCCCAATTTAAACAAAAGGAGTTTTGTCACTAGATGGCTGGTTTGGCTAAGCATAGCTTTCTTTTCATCACTTTCTTTTTTATCCAGCATTTTTCTATCTAAAAGATATTGTCTCCTAAATTTTTCTCCAGTTTTTCTTTCAAGTGACTCTAGTTATAAAAGCTACTCCTTGAAAAATCAACTTCTTCGTTAGCCAGCAGACTATAGGATAATTGGTCAAATTGTAGACTTCATCTCTATTTTAAGGCAAAACTATTCTTATTCCTGCTTTAATCTAAAACCAGGATGCAAGATTCACTTGGGAAATTCAAATGTCCTTCCCAAGGAATTTTGTTCAATCTCCTGGCCAAGGATCCATGATACATGGAGTAAGGAACTGACCACCCAGGATGGACCACCTAATACATGCATGAGAGGACAAAGGTGCCTTGTGCATTAGTTTAGGAATAGTCTGAGGGAACTCAGACTTCCTGAGGATGGCCGTCCTGTCTGGCTGGGTGCTGCTGCTTGGGATGTGCATGCAGCAGGCCTCTGCTCGTGGCCACTTAGCAGACCAGACAGGGTAATGTCTACTCCCCCATTTATCCCAGGCACTGCAGGCCTCCTGGGGCAGAGGGGAGGCTCCCTCCCTTTGTGTTACAATCTGGCAGACGGGTCCCAGAAAGGCATGTCCCTGAGCCCCAATTTATCACAGAGCATAATGGCACAGCTTTTACTTACAGCACTTTCTCTCCTCCAGGCTCAGATGTGCTTCCAGGAGCTAAGCAGTGATTCAAGTTCCCTAACAGCCCCGGGGCTGGGATTCAGCCCCCCTCCTCCCCTCTGACAGGTAAGGCTTTGATATAAAACTTCTTCTTCCTAAGGGGTGTTTCTCACAAGATCTCTTTAGCCCTCTTCAAACTGACAATCATTGGGTCAACACATTGTGTGGCTACAGCTAATTCCTAGTCAAGGTCCTCGTCACCCTGGGCAGCTCCACAAACCCCAAGAAAGGTTCCTAACATTCCCTTGGAGGTGATCAGACATTATCTTTGAAATAATCTCAATTGGAAGAACTAACAAGTCCCTCATCATAAAGAACAAAGAGAATTTGATTCAAGAGACAGAAGACCACCCAGGGCAGGCAAATAAAGAAAGGCAGGGAGAACAGAAAAGGAAGGCATAGGCATGACCATGGAACAGTGGGTCTCTGCTAGCACAGGGCTTCCCAGTGATGTGGCTGGCAAGGGTCAAAAGCAGCTTTTCATCCCTCGCAGTGACACGTTGGTCACTCCCAGTTACACCAGGACCCAGGCTCCACTCCAAAGCACTTTGCATGAAGAGTGCATAAATGCGATGTGACCTGCTTGTGACTGTAATCCAGGAAAGGCCGGGGAAGAATAATGACAGGGTAAAGAAAATTCATTACACTATTTACCCCCCTCAGACTCAAAGCCCCGGCTGTTTGATTTTGCTGATCATAAGGAGCTGTTGTGTGGTGTTGGGAATGGCTGTAGCCTGCCAGTATTTGGACGTTTCTGTGGGTTTAATTATTCTCTGGTAATAACGTCTCCCTATTTCTATGAAGAACAGATGATCCACGATACCGGCTCAGGGCCCTGCGCACCACGTAGGAGGGAGGTATAACATTTTCCAAACACGGTTGAGGAATGTCATGTCCACGTTTTCATGTTCTCACTGTAAAGCTTTAATATCAATAATAACAGTCTTTCCATTACAAATATTTAAATAAATGCTTTCCATGTGAAGCAGGACTAATTATTATCAATATTTGGGTGAACCAGAAACCCGGTGACAGCTCCAACAGCTGCATTCAGCTTTGGCTTCGTAACAAAACACAGAATGCTCCCCAGTGAGGAACAAGGCAGGGTTTGATGAATTCCACTCAGCTCTTCAGTTACAGATTATTAAAAGATGAATTATAAAATTGGCACAACAATGGTCGCGCACATTCTTTCTGGCCAGCATCATCCCCAAGGCTCCGATAGTCACAGAGGAATCTTTAAATCAGAGAACAATTCAGGTTTAACTCAAACAGACAGTGTTTGTAAAGCCGCCATGCACCATTAGCACACTCACTTCCCTGAGCAATTGTTGAATTTCTAACCACAGACAGCCACGCGTGGTTGCTGATGGGACAAGGACAACACAGGATGACATAAGGGTCTGAGCATCGCCTTTTTCTGGTCCACGGAACAGGACTCAAGGAGATGGGGTAGGCAGGCAGGGATTTCAGAAGATTTAACCAAGGACCTTGAACTGAGGGCAGAGTTCCCCATGCTGGCTTAACCAGACCATATGCTTTTGCGGATTCTTGGTGGTATTCAATAAAATATGCTGAATCTATTAGAAGGTCAAATATTTTCAGTGCAACACACTAAATATCTATTCCCTCTCAGTTTGTCTGTACTAGTCAGGATTGTCCAGGGAAACTGAAGTAATCATATGTACATACATACATACACACACACACACACACACACATATATTTATTTCGAAGAATTGGTTTAGGTGATCATGGGAGCTGGTAAGTCTAAAATCAGTACAGTAGGCTGGTAGGCCCACAATTCAGTAAGAGCTTGACAGTGCAATCTTGAGTCTGAAATCTGCAGGACAGGCCAGCAGGCAGGAGAGTTAGGCAGGGTTTCTGCACGGCTGTCCTGAAGCAGAATTAATTATTTAGAAAATCTCAGTCAGTGCTCTTAAAGCCTTCAACTCATTGGATGAGGTCCACCCCTACTTTGGAGGACAATCTGCATTACTAAAATTCTACTGGTTGTAAATGTCAACCACATTTTAAATTATCATCAGAGCTACATCTAGACTGGTGTCTGACCAAACTATGGGGCATATCGCAGCCTAGCCAAGCTGACACATAAAATCGACCTTCACTTTACCATTGTTCCGAATATAACAGGTTGAAGATAGGATATGCTATTATGAAAGTACAGAGTGTTCCACATACTAGCTGAGGATGGCTGACATTTCCTGCTTCACTTTTGCACACAACACATGACAACCTCTGGTATATGAAAACAACAGGGGACCTTCAGAGTGGACCAGGAAGGATGTGTATGCACAGGATTTGTGTGAGCCATGAGAGCCAGCCTCCCCTCCCACTTGGGAAGCTCATCTTAGGGTAGAGCACACCTAGGGCAAGAAAGCTCTGACTGACATCCTGTTCACCCATCTCTTGATCCTGTCATTGGTCTCAAGGCTACTCTGGGTCTCTACTTGCATTGCTCCTGGGGACCACCTGAAAGCTAGTGTTTTAGTCAGTTATTTCACTGCTGTGAGTAAAAGACTCAACCAGCCCAAGTGTAGAGGAGGAAGAGTTTATTTAAGGGCTCACAGTTTCAGAGGTCTTAGTCCATAGAAGGCTGGCTCTATTTCTCAGGTCTGGAGGTGAGACAGAACATCATGGCGAAAAGGTGTGGTAGAGGGAAGCAGTTCACATGACAAACAGGAAGCAGAGAGAGACTCCGCTCCCCAAATACAAATATATGTACCCCAAAGCCACTCCCCAATTCCCACCTCCTCCAGCCATACCCTTCCTGCCTCCAGTTACCACTCAGTTAATCCTATAAGGGATTAAGTTACTGATTATGTTAAGGCTCTCAAAACCCAATCGTTTCTCCTGTGAACCTTCTTGTATCATCTCACAAATGAGCTTTTGGGGGACACTTCATATCCAAACCATAACAGCTAGGAACATAATTTCCCCTGGACATAAAGATGTAAGAGAACCCTTAAGCACCCCTTCACCTAGTTGCTCACTCAATACATCAGAGAATATGGATGCAACAGACTTTACTAAAGGTTTGGAGACAGCTAAAGAATACTGCAACACAGGAACAAATGGCATACTGAACATGTTTGTTTAGTGATAGCAGCAATAGACTAAGGTAGACCTTCTTGCAACAGACTAATGCAAACCCTTCTTAAGGTTTCTCCTTAAGATATAGCCCAATTCCCAAATCTCAATTTCCTGTCTTGAAGTTCATCTTTTTCTTACCCCTTGGAGGAAGACTACTTCTTTAGTTCTTCCCAGAGTGAATCTCCACTTCTCTCTAGGACCAATGGTCTACTCTACCAAGGAACTCTGTTGGTTCCACAGACTTTAGCAACACTTCTTCAGTCCTGGGCTAACATTAAACTGTGCTTAGTGCTCCAGACGTGTGCTCAGTGACCCAGGGTGTTGTGTGCTCAGTGATTCAAGTAGGGCTTTCATACTTCAAATACAGTCCCAGGAGAGATGTCGCCACAATGTGATCTGAAAGTGACATTCCTCCCAGAACCTTCCTTTAACCACCTAGGGTGCCATAGATGACTTCTGGGGAAATATTCACCCATGGTACAGGTATGAATATCCCAAGAACTACAGTAATTCTCTGAAGCAGGGCACTCCAAATTTGTATTAACAAAGAAAAATATTTTCTTCAAACAAACAAACAAAAATGTGCCAAGCTTTTCTCTGCCCACAACAAAAAGAATATTTTATGTTATGGTGTGTAACGATTCTAGATTCCCTTTCCATCTTCTCCCTACTCTTAATGGCTCCTGGAAATCTGAGTAGACCTGTGAATGGAACATATCATAGTCCTTTCCTAACAGAAGTCTTTTCCTCTGAGTCACATGCTAAGATAGTCCTTCCCAGTCTTGATCACAACACATAATAAACTCAGGGTATGATGCATTCATACAACACACTAGGATAAATGGACTGGAGAGTTTGCTATGAGAAGTTGCCCCAGGCCTGTCTGATTTCCCAGAGAGTGGAGAGGAAGCCCCATTTCAGCACACCCATGACTGATACACGGTGCCCCCGGGAGCCACAGCATATCTGCTGGGAAGCTATCCTTGCTGTGTGTATGTGTGTGTATATGCATGCACACATGTGTGTTGCTGGAGCCAAATCAAATGTTTAGGCAGACAAAACTTTCCTCTCCCAACATCACTGGAGAGTAGAAAGAGAACGATATGAAGATAGTCTCCCACCATCAGCAAAGTCCTCATGACAGGGCTGAGAAGTTGGTTGGGATTTATTAGACACATCTGTAATAACCAACCTCCAAAATTCAAAGAGAATTTCCCTGTGACCTTAGTTACAACATTTCCCAAATTAAGAAATTGTGGTCTGAAAAAAATTTTTCTGGAGAGATTGCTCTTTTTATAGAGGAAAAAACAAAGTTACTATAATCTAGTAAAATCCCTCCTTTTTCACCTAAAAAGGTAATGAACAAAGAATTTTAGTTGCAACCTTCTTGAAAAACATGAAAACCCCTGTTACATAAGTATATCTGTACCGAAATCCTGACTTGTTGCTGTCAGTGAAGAATAGGAATTAGTATCATGATTCTCCATTGAATCCTAGTTCCTAGCATAATCTTTGACACATAGTAAATGCTCAATAAATATTTATTGAAACAATGTGCTCTGCAGATTGAAAGAGTGGGTAACTTTTAGAATTTTCATCCAAAATGCAGGAAAATGAAATTCATCCTACTTGTCAATTACAGTTTAAGGAGATTATCTAGCAGGAGGCAGCTTTCTTGAAATGAGATTGGAGACAAATCCATCTGTCAGCTAATGATACCGATATTAAGAAATAAGAAGTCTCTTACAAAATTGTTAAGTCCAACCTCCTGCCTGTGTGGAGAAGCAGCTGAAGTGCCATTATCTGCTTACACCGCAGGACAAGAGTCCTCCAACCCCTTCTGTTCTCCACCTTCAGAATCTGTTAAGAAAGCAGATACTCTCACCATGGAGCAAACAGATCCTCATGCTGTTTATACTGTAAGACATCCTGCTGGTCAAATTCTTCCAGTATTCAAAAATGTTTCTAGACATATTCAGTATTTTCTTGATGCAAGCCAATAGATCATACAATGCAAATAGTTGAGTTAGAATAAATACAGCACAGTTAAAACTGCAATCTGTCAAATAACCATTCTTTTTTTATTCTTTAACAATTAGACCAGAATGGAGCTGCGACTTTTATGTTTAACATCTATGCTAAAAGAAGCTGTTTAAGCAAATATATACTATAAATAAGCACAGGTATTATATTAATATTATAACAAATCACATTAGTCCTATTTGTGACAACTAAATTTTTAAATACATTTTAGTGATTGTTTGCACATAAAGGGTTGTAGCTTTTAAAAAATGAGACGTATTTATTAAAACATGCCTGAATGGATTTCTCCATCAATGCTTTGTTGTATTCTTTTAATGTTGCTTCCTTTAATGAAACACTAAAAAAGGATAATACTGAATTCTTTTAAAAATATTTGATGATCTGTAACTTTGATAGTAGTTTAATTTCATCTAAGGTAGTGAGATCTTTTTCTATGGAAATACTGAGTGAAAAGAAATTATGAATAACAAATAATACTTCATAATCAAAAATATGACATTAAGGGGCTGGGATTGTGGCTCAGTGGTAGAGCGCTTGCCTAGCACATTGAGGTACTGGGTTCAATTCTCAGCACCCGATAAAAATAAATCAATAAAATAATAAAATCAATAAAAGGTGTTAAAGATATGAGATTAAAAATTAAAATGCCTTCCTCCACCAAAACACACGACCCTTTTACAAGCATCTACTTTTCTCCTTTCTCCTCGAGCAAGACCATGGTGGAAATAGTTGACTGAGTGACACAATGAAAAGAAGGAAAAATAAAGGAAACATTTGTTTTTTTCTCAATATCTATATTCTGACATTTGTCTAGTTTATCAGCTATCTACTTTGTGGGATTTAGGTCCTTCATCACAAAATCACAGAAAATAAAACAAGAGCCATACTATGTCTCTGTCAGCAGAGACAGATGGGTTTCTATTTTGGTCTTAGATTCCCTAGAAAATATTTTCCTATGTGGCGCACCATGGCACAAGCCCATAATCCCAGTTATGCAGGAGACTAAGACAGGAAGATCGCAAGTTCAATGCCATCCTAGGCAACTCAACAAGATCCTTTCTCATAATAAATTAAAAAGGATTGTGGGTGTACCTAGTGGTAGAGCTCAGTGGCCTAGCATGTGCAAGGCCTTGGGTTAGGTAGGTGGGAAAGAAGGAAGGAAGGGAGGAAGGAAGGAAGGAAGGAAGGAAGGAAGGAAGGAAGGGAGGGAGGGAGGGAGGGAGGGAGGGAGGGAGATATTTCCTACATATGCATTTAAGAGTTTTGACTTTAAGATGGTGCAAAGAGGGGACAGAGGGAAGGGAGGAGAGATGGGAATGGGAAAGACAGTAGAATGAATCAGACAAAATTTCCCATGTTCATATATGGATACACAACTAGTGTAACTCCACATCATGTGCAAACACAAAAAGGGGAAGTTATACTCCATGTATGTATGACATGTCAAAATACATTCTCTGTCATGTATATCTAAAAAGAACAAATTAAAAATTTTTTTAAAAGATGGTGCAAAAATTATATGCAATAGCAACCTATTTCAAATTTTAAATTTTGATCTTTTCCTGGTCTAGCAATATGCTGCAGCTCCCAGTCAGCCAGGCCACTGTAAGGAGAAACAACTGGTACTCTACAGTGTGCTGTATTGCTAAGCTACGAAGCTCAATGGGTTATACGGATTCAGTGCATTTTCAACTTACAATAGGTTTATCAAGATGTAACCCCAAAGGAAGTGGAGGTACATCTGCACTTAATTATGCATCTTCCCTGCACAAACTCACACTCCTACTATGTGTTCAAAAAAAAGCTTTTCTTACCTGTGACTGAAGTTGAAGAGACACAACTAGTCAGCTCAGTTACTAATTTCTAAATTTACGCATTCAGTAAACATTTGGCACCTGCTGTATAATACACCGAGCAATGACGTATAGAAAGAAAGTGAGGCAGCCCTCAGCCTAAGGAATTTACAGTCTAGTGAAGGAAACATACCTGTAGTAAATCAAGCTGGTGCCATGCTATCAAGGAGGCAATGAAGGTGGGTACAAAACACTCTGGCTGGGCGCAGAAGAGAAAACCATGTGGAAAAGACAACAGCTCATGTGTTTCTGTGAATAATGAGGAGTATTGTCCTAAAGGAAGAGGAGAGAAAAGCAATCCAGACAAGGGGAATAACCATGCAGAAGGATGGCCGGGCAAAACTGCAGAAGAATGAGAGCAGTGGGTCATTGTCATTGGAAAACAATGGCATGGAGAATGTGTGGATGCTGGAAAGGCAGCTTGAAAATATACCATGAAAGAACTTTTACCCTCAGGGTAGCTGTGATCCTTGTTGTTCAATCTGTTTTTCAGTCAAATTAGAAAACCATGACCCTCTCCCTAGAAAACATTCCATGAAGAATGTCTTCCCAGCCACACTCAGACCTCCCACCTCTCCAACACCCAAACACACCGTCCTTCGCTATTTCATGTTCATTGCGAGTCCAGAATCCAAAGATCATGATCCCCATTCAGATCTTGACACAGAAAATCAACTCTGAGCTGGAGGGTCAAGGGATGGGCTTTATAACTTAGACTCTGCTTTGTCCTCTTTTCTGCAGTCCTGAATTTCCCAATGCAATCTTTTTTGTCCCCTTTCCCTATTCTGTCCTGTAGCTGTGCCATGGAGAAGCCTTCAGATTCTGAAAGAACTCTTTAAAATCTGCCCTTCCTCTTTTAGTTTCAACTTTCATTAGTAACAACCACTGTTAGGGTTGGGTTCTGGAATGTCTCCCAAAAGCACATGTGTTGAACTTGGTCCTGGGTGCAGCAATGTTCAGAGGTGGGGCTTTGGGGAAGCGATTGGCTCATGAAGGCTCTCATCAGCAGATTAATCCCTTGATGGATTAATATTTGATGACATTATTGGGAGGTGGTAGAATCTTTAGGAGGTGGGGCCTAGCTAGAGGGCATAGGTTACTGAGGTCATGCCTTGGAAGGGTCCTTCTTGCCCTGGGCCTCCTCTGTCTCTCTGTCTCTGTCTCTGTCTTTCCCCCTCTTCCTTTCTTTCTCTTTTCCATTCTCCCTTTTCCTCCTTAAGTCTCATCTTCTGACAGCCCTGAGGTGAGTAGCTTTGTTCCTCCATACCCTTCCGCCATGAAGTTCTGCCTTGCCACAGCCCAGAAACTATGGAGCCAGCCCATCATGGACTGAAACCTCTGAAAGCATGAGCCAAAACAAATCTTTCTTTCCTCCTCTTAAGTTGATCTTTCTCAGGAATTTTGACACAGCAATGAAAAGCTAACACAACCACCAACACCAATATCTGTGGTGCTTTAGGGTTTGTAAGTGGATCACTCTCAGCTAAAACAACATAAGCTATTTACACAATAGCATAAGTAATTTAGAGCCCCCCCTTCCTCTTTTATTTGCATTTAGGTTTTACATGTAAAGATCCATTTGCATTTAGGTTTTACATGTAAAGATTTGCATGCTAAAAATAGCTATAACCTTAACCTTTTTCTTGGATCTTGTTTTTCAATTTTTCATGATTCCCATTGCCCTACTTTTCAGGTTTTCAAGAATGTTTTGATAAAAGGATATAAGATCAAGAGGTGATCAAGGCTGGAGGTAATAAGTAGATTAATTAGCAGTTCCCACAATTCAGTGTCCTACATATGCATCCCACATTACACTACCTTTCTAACTCTGGTTCGGTTGCTAATTTAAATACAACTTGTGGTCCATGACATTTTTTCCATTCATTTCATCCCATGATAAAAATATTAACCAGATATTAACCAGATAATTGTGTTCCCCTGAGGGAAAGACAAATCTCAGGGTTTATGTGCAAGTCAAAAGATGGTATTCTCCATGGTCCCTACTCCTGCTCAGGTAATGCTACTTCAAATATCTCCAAGAAATCTCAAGAAAAATCTTTAGGGCTAGCTAAAGCAATGAAGACAGATAAGGCAAACTCATTCTTGGAATAAGTGTGGGTATCTGACAATATAAATCAGTACCCCTTCTTGAGGAGAAGAGTCCAAATGTAGCCAACTTGCCACTAAGAGACTGGGTGGTCCCCTCGAGTTAGAGTCTCTGTTTTTGGCAGCTGGACATGTGCTGACACAGTGTGTAGCTGCCATGGTAAGTGGGAGCCCTAACTGTTGAGCTCATGCATAGCCTCCATCTTGACCTCCATGACACTATTTCCACACCTTTCTTCTGTGCTCTTAAGAATTAAGGGAAGGGAGGGGGATAGGAATAGGAAAGACAGTAAAATAAATCTAAACATTTTTCTATCTACACATCGAAAACACCAAAGTGATCCCACCATTGTGTCCATCAAAAAGAATGGAGTCCTAATAAGGATAAGATGTATGTCATGCTTGAATAATCTTATCAAAATGGATCCTACTGTCATGTATAACTAAAAGAACCAATTTAAGAAAAACAGAAAAAAAGAATTAATGTTCTTGGTGGTGAAGTTGAGAAACTCTGGGCTAGAGTTTTCACTGCCTAAAAGGATCATTTATTTGGGGGGGGGGGGCAGCTGGTACATATTGGGTGCTGTAAGTGAAACAGAGTCCCTACCCCCATGGAGGTTATATTCTTCAGTGGGATCATAATACCCCCTTCTTCTTAGGGTTGGGAAGTTTAAAGGAGTAATACATGTCAGGCACTCATGACAATGCATAGCACACAGTAAAGTCTCAACATAATAAAAGTTTTTCTTTTAAAGCAATTATGACAGTGCCTATCATGTAACATATGCTCATTGAAAGACAATTAATACTGCTATAAAGCATTGATGAGTCAATATTTCTTGGTAAAAAGTATTTCCTGTACCTGCTCTTTTTCTCAACTCCCCAAGGGGGACTGAAGGTTTTCCTTGGCCTCAGTCAGGTCCTGGGGATCATAAGTCCCATGTGAAAGAAATCAACTAGGAAGTCTACATAGGACTTTTTTAAAAAACAAAAATGGTTCCCCAATGATCTCAAACAGGAAAAAAACAAAGGAAGATAAGCTGTAAGAGGAAAAATATTCTTGGTAAAGGCAGTCTAACCCCACCTTAGATATAAATTGCAAATCAGTGATATTCCTCCAGAAAGTGCAATGGAAAAGAGTGGTAACAAAAGCAAAATCGGTTTGCTCCTTTGCACACATTTCCACTGGAAGTACATATGCTGGGCCTCATTTAGTACCAGCCCTTAGACAGTGGATCCCTGTTTACACACTCTTTTTGGAGACTTGTTTTGCTTTGCAGGCACACTTATCCCTGGCTCACAACCAAGGGAGCCCTGAACGGTTCATTCTGTGAACTCTTCATTGATTCAAGGGCAAGGCTGACTATAGAGGCAAATCATGCAGCCTGAAGAACAGAGGCTTTGACCCTACACACAAAAAGCTGTGACTTTTTCACCCAGATGACTATTGATAGCTCACTCCTAGACTGCTGACTGGAGAATTTCAGGAGGATGCATTGCTACTGAGAAGAGAAGATTCCAACAGCCTGTATGTACTTCTTGGGTTCCCGTCAGTATAAAAGGTTGTGTCTAGAATTCAATGAAAGATTGACAAGCAAGAATGCCTTGGTGGAGGAAGGAGAATGCAGTACTCATTTTTTTTCCAATAGATCAAAAGAGGGGAGTGATTTTGAAATCATAGAGAAATGAAATCACAGAGGAATGAAACCATTGTAATCATTTTCCGCCGCTTACATTTCCAATGGAATCATTTCTGGAAATGAAGAATGGATCCCCTGCTACACTTGCCCAAGAGAAAAGAGTGGCGATTATGAAGATTCGTGCATTTGTTAAGGACGTGACTAAGATAGAAGTTCTTTCCAAGTGTGATCCTGAGTTGGGTCCAGAATGTGGAAGATTTGTATTCATTGACCAAGCTGAAAATGAACAACAAGCACAATAGAAAATGGGAGAGAGGTTCAATGGTGATTCCACCACGGAAACTAGGGATGTGGTCAATTTCATGATTGAAGAGCTGTAATTTCTAGTTTCTCTTGTAGGGCATTAAAAAAAAAAAAAGATGGGTTTCTGTAAGGTTTTCAACAAGGCTTCTGCTAGAGTCTTAATTTTCATTTTAAGATTTAAGAATGAAATTATGTTCCAATGAAAAAGTCAGTCCCTCCACAGTGTGACACATCTGTAATCCCAGCTACTCAGGAGGCTGAGGCTGGAGGATCACAAATTCAAGGACAACCTCGGCCACTTAGTGAGACCCTGTCTCAAAATGAAATTTAAGAAAGGGTTGAAGGGTTGGGCGTGTTGTCTCAGTGGTAGAACAAATGCCTAGTACATGTGAGACCTTGGGTTCAATTCCTAGCACACTGTCCCCTGCAAAAAAAAAAAAAAAAATCCCTGTTTTATTCACTTGATTTTTAAATTTTTCATCATATTTGAAATACAGACATTCATTCTCATTATTATTGCATTACAACTTAAATTCATAACTGTCAGAAATTTGTAATCCCTATCTGAAAAATTGCATGCCAAAAGTTAGTCTGTACTTTCCCTTAAACAGCAGTTTCTGCAGCTAACTCCACCCTTCCTTAGAGGCATGTAAATTAACAGAGCTCAAGGTCACTCTCCCAGACCATGTTTCCTCAAGGGAGTCTGCTAGAACTATTTATTTAATTTCAAATGTTTTAGAGTATTTTCTGAAATTGCAAATTTTAATAATAAATGTATCCTACCATAGAAGCTAGCAGAATAATTTTAATAAATACAAATATGTGCATAGTATTTAAATGGACCCTCACCAAGAAATTTGAAGATCTGCTTCTTTAATGAAAGATAAAAATGACAAATATCTTTAGATTCTGGCATTAAACTTCTCATCTATCCATGTTTATGAAAGATCATCATGAATATTTTGAAAGCACTATAAATTCCCACATATTGTTTATAACTTATAAAAACAATATACAGAACTTTAATAGTCTACCTTTCTTTTCTTGGAAAGCGTCAGAAAAAAAAATATGTCAATCCAAACACTAAGTTATTGGTGACTTATCTAGTAGACTAAAGACTTGAAGTTTTAGCAAGTTTCAGCTTCTTTCCTGTTTGATAACATGTAGAACTAAGCTTCTTTTGGAGAACCCTGAGGAAAAATTGTTTCACTATGAATTATCAAGAAAATGTCATTGTGGTTCCTTTAAGGGTAGTTTATTTTAGTAATGTTCTCTAGGATACAAGTAAATTACATATGCCTGATGCCTGAAAGCAAGGCAAATGTACAACTTGAGAAAAGAATATTACCTCAACTTCCTCAGTTCTCACATCACCTTGCACGTACTCCTGTCCCAGTAGATACAGTGTGATTTTTGTCTACATTAATTCCCCCTTGACTCTGAGCTCTAGGGGGACAAACAGCAAGCTTCTGCCATCTTTGCTTTCCTAAGATCTAGCTCTTAGTAGGTATTCAGATATTTACTCAGTAAATGAGAACCATGTAATTCACTTCCTTTGTTACTTAAACCAAACAAGACCACAGGTGAAAAACATCAGTAAATTAAAAACATCTTTCTTATCTAGTACCAAGGTGAATAAGAACAATCTCAGGCAAATATCTAGACTAGCTCTTCATATCAGGATTCCTCAAGAGAATTAAGTAACACAAATGATGTGAATAACTTTTCTCAATGCTCTCAGAAATGGTACATTCTAGATGCATAGTTAATTTGTTACATACAATAGGCAACTTTGAGTCTTAGGACTTAATTCTTTCACACTATGAGAAAGAATGATATTCTTATCACACAGATTTAAGCTATAAATATGAAAAGGGTTTAAATCAGTTTTCAGTCTGAGTCATAGACCATTATTTGCTGCTATAACAGAATACCATTAATTGGGTAGATTGTGAACAATATAAGTCTATTCAGCTCATCATTCTGGAGGTTGGGAAGTCAAAGACCAAGAGGCTGCATCTGGTGAGGCCCTTCTTACTGCCTTTCAATATGGAAGAAGGGCACAAGGTAGAGAGAGGGCAAGAGGAGGCTGAATTTTTAACAAATTTACTCCTAAGTTTACTAAGCTACTCCTATGATAATAACATTAATCCATTCTAGAGGGTTCTGCCCTCATGATTTAATGGAACCTCTTAAAGGTCTCACATCTTAATATCTCAATTGACAATCAAATTTTAATATTAATTTTAGAGGAGACACTCAAACCATAGCAGTCCTACTTTAGGAAGAATCATATCACATGTTGATCAGACTAATCTGTTAATGTGCTGTTTAAATATTTAATGATTGGTCTCATGTCCAAAGCCCAGGTGTCCTGGAAAGACAGAGTCTGAGACAAGGAGTTCAGATTCTGACACTTTATTTGGGAAATGTAAGGCCAGAGAGACAGGAAGAGAAACAAGAAAAGAAAATGCACTGTACATGATGCACTTTGCTCCCCTGCCCCACAACACACACCAGCAGGAAGAAACCCAGCAGGTCGCTAAGCAGGAATCTTCACATGGCACAAGGGACTTTTCCAGAAGGGCTGCAAGGAGAATTGCACCTCATAGTATTCAATTGAGGGGGAGTTTATCTGCCCAGCTCCCTCTCATCTCTCCTTTCCCATTTGCCAAGGCCCACTTCATGGGGAACTAAACACCATTCAATTCTTGGTTACCTCATCCAGCTCCTCAGGAGTCTTCCACAATGCCCCATCTCATACCTACAGAGATGAGTTTCTTCCATCTCCAAAGGTGTAGGGCCAACCAGGTGAGAGTGGAGCAATAACCGAGAGAAGGAAAGCAGGAATTATGGAACTCTAAGAAGCCACACAAGGCATGTGTCCCAGTGCAATTTAATTAAAACTTATTTGGGTGAAGAACTTATAATCCACTCTCTCCCTGAAGACTAGGAGTCACTAAAGCATCTATGAAGGGAAATTCCATTATAATAAGGAGAGATCACCCCTAAGACTTGCTGCCTTGCTTTGCATCTTCTGGGGAAATGGCCCTGTTCCAAGACACACACCCTCCTTTTACTTTATCTTGGAGAGACCTGGGCTCCAGTCCAAGCTACTATTTTTCCATGTCTCCAAAAAGTTAAATTGCTGTTTCTGGGTATAACAACAACGGACTGTTTAGCTTGGTTTGTTTTCAACAAATCTTATCCAGCTTATTATTTGCACATCCATTAAGGCAATGTGTATTCAGATCTGGTCTTGTCATCCTTTCCCTTTGTTTCTTGGCTAACTTGCTACTGTTGTTAATTAAGTTCTTCCACAAGTCCTCTCCTAACTCTGGATGTGCTAATTCAGGTGAGGGACTTGTTTCTTAAAATAGACATGTATGACCACAATGCTTAAATTGTCTTCTGCAACCTCCTCTTCTAGGATAAAATTAAACATCTAAAACAAGGGGGACTACACACATCTCTAAGAGCATTCATTTTTCTAACAGTATAAACTACCTTTGTCAAATCCTTCCAGACTTTTGTCCACTCTCTGACAGTCATTGTTTATGGCATTCATTTGTGTCATAAATCTACCTACAAATCCCATCTCTCATTTGATAGGTTAAATGTTGAGACTGATCTGCCCAAGTCAGGTCCTCCACTCACAGCCATTCATGCATAATGAGAAATCGGCAGAGATCAAGAAGTGTGCAATATGGCGCCAAGGGCTACGAGTGTTCAAGATTTACCAGCCGGTCTCTTTAATCTCCTGTTCTACTGTTAATAATCCCTAGAGCAATTATCCACCTTATAAATTTTAGATTAAAAAAATTCTTTAGTGTTTAAAATTCATCAGGTAATAAAAGTCCAAGAATATTTAGTATTTTCTAGTTAAACCTACAGTAGAGTTGAATCAGAAACTAAGGCCTTGGAGAAGAGAAAGTTTGCTGAATCCCTGTGTAAAGGAATAACTCCATCCCCAAGTTCTCGTTCAGTGAGTGCTTTTCTGTTTTGGCATCAGGCTCTGCTTTTGATCCATTAGCCTTCATCCGTTTGAAGGGCTCATGACATCATTTGTGCAGGCTCACAGTGCTGAAGCTTTCTCTTTGTAGAACACTCAGCCATGTCGAATAATTTATCAAAAGCAGCTGGCCTCCATCTACACTCTGATTTAGTCTGAACTATGCCTAAGAGTTCTGCAATTGCTACAGAAACCAACTTATTAAATTTCTGTTGAAATCTCTGCTGGGATGAGTGATTGATAGCCAAGGCTTTCCCCCTTGACCCATTTTCCCCAGTAGCTCCTCCTTCTACAACAGTAACTCTTTCTATTCAGGTCCACTCTACCAAAAGTTTGTGTCCATCTTAATAGGAGAAAGAGTAGTGTGATGAGATGAACACAAAAGTATACAGCCTTCAACACCAATCTTGGCTGGCAGCGCACTGCGACTGTGGTACAGGCAACATGATAGATGGAGTTTCACAGATGAACGTAGAACTTGTAGGACCGAAACGTAACCCATAAAAGCCAACTCAGTCATACCGGTTGTCAAAATACTGAAATACTTGCTCAGTTCCTGGTAAGGAGCTGTGTCACTGAACTCCCCATGCTGGCTCCATGCCTCCCCCACCCTAGCTACCCTGGCTCCTCTCCCTGGATATTTGAGATCTTCCCACCATCCAGTGACTAAAGGGGTAAACCTAGTCCAGTACTCTGCTCCAGCTTTAAAGATGGTATCCATTCTGGTCCAACTTGATTGATCTGTACTGATTGTTAAATCACATGAATAGCACCACTGAGATGATGTACTCATGCAACAGCCATAAAACTGTGGAGCACTTGAAGAATATTAAGAACAGTGTAAATCACCACTCTAGAAGAGATCTACTGTCCTAAACATCTGTTTTTCGTTTCTCTTGTCACTTAACTGAAAACCATGAACTTTTTCCCTGGCTGTCCTCATTTCCACAGTGCCTACTGTGATTTCAATTGGTTTCTCAAGCCAGCACGTGTGTTAACAATTCTTTGAATATAGCTAAATAAGAATGAAGCCCTCTCTGAATTGATATAATAACTGAAATTAACAGTCCATCAAAACTTCTGAGACTACTGGTAGGAATATTGAATATGGGCAAAATAGAACAAAGAGAAGCTTTAAAAAGTAAGAATTTGAGGCTGGAAACAAAGTTATGTGAAAGAAACTCTGAAAACTCTCCCTTGAAGTTAGCCTACAGTAAGAAAAGATGGAGAAAACCAAGGTATGCCGACCTCTTCAGTAATACGGAAGCAGCATATTACTGAATATGCTCTCCAGGAATGTGAATGGTTGAACTCACATGGCCCAACCTGTGAGGCTATTCTGTCAAGAGGGCCGGCTTCTGATCAGACAGGAAAATCAGTCATAAAGACACAGCAATATTTTAATGGAGTATATTTTGAAAGAAAAGACAGATGGTCTGAGAATCATAAACATCATAAATGTAGGAGAGTGGCATGAAGAAAAAGTTGCTAAAATGCATGAATTCTGGGCAATTATACAACTCTACAGGAAAAAAAGAAAAGAAATAACACTTGTTCATGGTCATGAAGGGCCTCCAGGTCTTTTGAACTACTGACTCAGTACTCGCCATGAGCAGAGGCCATAGACAAAGATCAGAAATATTTTTATGGTTCTTATGATTTTTGTTTGGAACACTGACGACATAACCACATAGTAACATAACCCCAAAGTTGTACACATAATGCCAATAGCCACTCCAAAAAAGGATGGTTTTTACTTTCAAGACATTCTAAGATCTGACTTGATGTGCTTTGCCATGATCCCCCAGGAAATGCAGTGGACCAAGGTCCTCTATCCAGTACTTCACAGGGTCTCCAAAGTAGTTATGTCATTTAAATACAGCTTTGAGGTTTGTTTATCCTGTCTCTCCTCTCCCTATCCAAGAAAAGATCAATTCTAGATGACCCCATTTAAAAGCTCTCAAATGCTTTGCTCCTAAGCCATATTGCCGACAGGATAACTCAGCTGTGACAGAAAGCATGATGTGATCATTAAAACAATGGCAACAACTGATATTTATCATTCATCCAATACACACTTACCAAATGCCTCCTACATGCCAGGCTCAGCTTCAGGCAATGAGGTATGGTCGTGAGGCCTGGCATTTGCATTCTAACGCAGAGGAAAGAGTAAAACAATTTAATCAAAAGGTTTTAAGGGGGTGGGGTGTATCTCAGTAACAGGGCACTTGCCTAGCATGCACAAGGCCCTGGGTTTGATCCCCAGGATTGCAGAAAAAATAAAAATAAAATAAGAAGGTAAGCTAGATTGCAATACATCCTATGAATCAATTACAGTGAAAAATGGAACAGAAACTGATAACATGTAAGGGAGGGAGACCCTCCCAGAGCTGGGGTGGTCTGGGAAGGCCTCTTCATGGTGGAGATGGGACCTGGAGCTAGAAATAAGGATGAAGAATTTCAGGCAGAGGAAGCCGAAAAAGCACAAGCTCAAGACAAGACCAAGCTTGGCTGGTTCTAGAATAGAAAGCAGACCTGGGTAGCTGGAGCAAAATGAGGTCACAGATGTGGACAGAAGCTAGATCTTGATGGTCTTGATGGCCATGGAAGAAACTTCAGCTTCATTCTGCTTGAAATGGAATGAAGTGTTAAAGAATGTAGGCAGTGCTTCTGACTATGCATAATAAAGGAATCGTAAGAATGCAAGCATGAAAGAGGAAGAGTGGTCGGGGGTTATTGCTATAGGGAGATGGTCACGGAGATAGAAGTGGATGAATTAAAACAAATTTTTTGTTCAATAGCATATTGATGTAGAATTGACAGAACCCATCCACTCTGGGGGTAGGGGGGCACCTGTACTAAATAAGTATTCACACCCACTATCACATTCAGTTTTCAGAACTACAATAATTAAGCCCATCTTATAGAGATAAAACTAGCTCAGAAAGGTAATTTATCCATGTTCATGGACTATATTAAGTGACAGACTCAGAAACAAACCCAAGGAGTTTGTTTCTGGACACCCCAATCCTAACCAAGATATTACATAATTCTAGAAATGTTAATATTCTGGAACATTCAAAAGATAGAGTTGGGCACAAAGTTACACTCTCTTGCCAACGTTTCAATCAAAGAAAAGACTATTCCCAATTATTTTGTAATCTCAGTCAGTTGCAGCACCAAATATAAGTACAATAATCCCCTTTCATCCACGGAAGAAATAATCCCTCTTTATCTTGAAACAGTGAATAGTACCAAACTGTGCTATTTGTTACATTCATAGTCATGATAAAATTTAATTTATAAATTAGATATAGTTTAAGATTAACAATATTAACTAATAATAAAATTGAACATTTATGACAATATGCTATAATAAAATTTGTGTGAATGTGGTGTCTCTCAAAATATCTTTATTGTATTTTCACTTAAAGGAAGCACTTTGTGTCTGTTCTTTGGTATATCCAAATTTCTGGCTTCACTTCTCTTCTACTTTGGGGACATTATTATGCAAAACAAGGATCACTTGAACACAAACACAGCAATATTGAATAGTCAATCTGATAACAAAGTTGTCTATACTAAGTAACAGGCAGGTAGGCAGTGTATATAGAGTGGATACACTGGACAAAGGGATGAGTCACATCCCAAGTGGGACAGAGAAGGACAGCACAAGATTTCAACACATTACTAGGAGGGTGTGAAATTTAGAATTTATTAATTATTTCTGTTTAATATTTTCCCATAGATAAGCACAGAAGGCAGAACTGTGAAAAATGAAGGACTACTAAAATTCTTTAATTTGAGTTCTTAAAATATCCATCTGTTCTCTTAACAGTTAATCTCCAAATGTGCCTCAGTTTTCATTCCTACATACCGTCTTCCCAGATTGATATTAACAAACATGGTCCCTACTTTCTTACACCATGTTTTCTCGTGAGAAGGATAACACAATGACTTACCTGCCGTAGTCACCTGCAATGCCAACCAAGCAAAAGTGACTGGGACTTTTTTTTTTTAACATATATTAAGTAGCTGAACAGATCACAAATTGTCCAAAGCCCACTTAGTGTTGGCTAAATTCTCAAATGGGTTGTTGCCATCATCTACAATCCAAGCTGTGATCTTGCAAGAGCCTCATTTTAGATCTCAGACCACCAGGACTCTCAGGGAAATCCCAGGTGAGGCCAACTATAGCAAGAAATTTAAACCCTAGAAGACAATGAGAAAGCATGAAGGTGTGGATTCTCCTCACAGAGCCCACACTGAGATGATTAATCTACACCCCCCAGTTGAAAATAATCACATACCTGGAAACATCACGAGGTAATCCAAATCATCATCATCGTCATCATCATCATCATAAATCACAAAAGTTTTTAAACATAAAAGACATGTTATTGACAAAGGAATAAGGACAGTCCTATTAGTAACAATGGATACTAGAAGACAATGACAGAATATTTTCAAAGTTTTAAGGACAGATATTATTCAGTCTAGAATTCTATGCTGATTCAAAATATCAAGTAACTATGAAAGCAAAATAAAGTTATTTTCAAATTTAAAAAAAATAGAAGAAAGTAATTAGGCAAAAGAATATGAAGATCTGATCCCATCTCAAAAAAAACCTGTAATTCTCTATTCTCAATTTTTTGCAGTAGTTAACAAGCATACCTATGACTGAGAACTATTTTCTCCCTAATGAGTAAGGAATAGTGTCTTCTAATTTATTATATTTTGTTTCTTCAGAGATTTAATAATAATAAGTCATACATCATTAAGTTGTACCATGATAGATGTGAGTTTTCTACCCAATTAGCTATTATGAGGTCAAAAAATGTTTTACAGGTCCTTGCTGTTATGGTTTGGAGGTGAGTTGTCCCCCAAAAGCTCAATGTGAGACAATGTGAGAAGGTTTAGAAGAAAAATGATTGTGTTATGAGAGCCCTAACTCAATCAGTGAATTAATCACCTGATAGGATTAACTGAGTGGTAACTGAAGGCGGGTAGGGTGTGGTTGGAGGAGGTGGGTCACTGGGGGCATGATCTCGGGGTATAAATTTTGTGTCTGGCGAGTGGAGTTTCTCTGGGTTTTCTGATCACCATGCGAACTGCTTCCCTCCACCACACTCTTCTGCCATGATATTCACCCTCACCTCAAGCCCCGAAGAATGGAGCTGGCTGTCTATGAACTGAGACCTCTGAAACCATGAGCCCCCAAATAAACTTTTCCTCCTCTATAATTGTTCTGGTCAGATCATTTAGTCACAGCAGCGAAAAAGCTGACTAAAATACTTGCTCATGTAGAGTTTTGAACTTTCCATGTACTAGAGTTTTGTAGACTTCAAATTTTAATTTTTTCCTTATTTAGTAATTCTAGGGAACAGTTAACAAGAATTGTATTGCCTGAGGCTTCTATAATTTTGAAATGTATCATCTATTTTTTCCAGCAAAATAAATCATAATTGGCAATCATATTCATGAAAGTAAACTAATTTGCAACTTCTATTCCTCTGATATATTCAAGAGGTTTATCAAATAATTTCTACTCACAAAAGACATGAAATATTCATTTTCTAAACTTTATTTTCTTCCTTCTTAATATGGAATTTTAATTTCTCATTCCAAGATTTAATTTCATTTAGTTGTGGTATTTATATTTCACTAAATGAATCCAGAGCTCCATTGGTCAGATGTATGTTTTAATCATATAAAAATGACAAATATTGCCATGGTCACTTGATTCTCCCTAGCCTTTTCTCTTCTCCCCACTGTAACACCAAAGAAGTCCTTCACAAATTTCTCAGTTTAATACAGAAAGGTCAATCGTTACTACCACTGAGATATCACTAAACAAGTACAAACCAATAGCTATTTCAAAAGTAAATGTCACACCAAAAGTAATACAATAATAACTAAGGAATAAAAATGAGTATTCATATACTCACATTTTCTAATCTGCCTAAAAAAGAAACAGGAGGGGGAGAGGAGAGGAAAAGGAAAAAGAGGCAGAGTCACTAACTTATCTAATGGATGCCAGAGGAGTCTTTCCGTGTGGGTGTTTGGATATCAATCACTTCAACATTGATTCATCCATTATTCTAAAATTATTTGTGTGCCTACCAGTATGAACCAGTAATTTTTCATTATTTTATTGCACTGGGGATTGAACCCAAGGGTGCTTAAACACTGAGCCACATCCCCAGCCCTTTTTTATATTTTTATTTTGAGACAGAGTCTTGCTAAGTTCCTTAGGTTGGCTTTGAACTCATGATCCTCCTGCCTAGCCTCCCAATCCAGGGCACCCAGTGGCTTCATTCTCAGTAAGTGACCTTTATTATCTTATCAAGATGAAGTTTGTGAGGATTATGGTTTACCTAAGGTACATGGTGGCAGTGTCTGGCACAGAAGCTAACACTGGGTAACATTACTGGCAACAATACTGGGTGCTGGCAATACAAAGATAACTATTACTTTTATTAAAATAGATGTATAGCTCTAACAGGAGTATAAGATGACACCACAAATACAGAAACAATATATCCTGGATTTTCCAGAATTATCCAGGTTTCAAATATTCTACCCCATGGACAGACTTGGAGTTCAATATGCATCTGATTAACTTACTCATAAAATATGGTTTCTGTAGCTATAATAAAAATACAGTTGAAACAAGAGAGCATTGAAGAGGCATCAGCAGCTCTGGATTTTAACCAATGTACAGTTTTGTTGAAGAGTCTTATGCACATGAAGCCATTAAAAAAGCAAGCTAAAACAGCATGTAATCAGGCTCAGCTGCAGAGACAGACACTAAGTGCTAAAAGGGCTGTAAGAATTCAGAGGAGCTTTGTGGAGAAATTGACCTCAGTAGAGAAGCTGGTACTTGCACTCAAACTTCACCTAAGTAGGAATTTCATTGTAAGAGATAAAAAATTACAGAGGGTAGGCTGAGCATTGTTACATGTGGAGAGGACAGTTGAGGTATAAATTCAACTTTAGGTTCTGAAATCAAAAATGAAAAGGCAAATAAATGTGTTGAGGGTAATGGGAGAAAATGTTCACTGTGGAGACAGTGATCTGGAACATGTCTTCAGACAATGCATTACCTAAAGCAGCTTGAGAAAATAAATTCTCTGGTTCTTGGACAGATCGGTAGGAATCGAAGGTATAAAAACATTTTCCTTAGTTGCAAACTCTTTGCATTATTTGGTATTGTCCCTTTTGCAAAATCCCTGCTGTATAGTTTTATGTTAAGCATCACACATATGTACTAGGATGAGGTTCCTCTTCTGGCTCTGGGTTGTGTCTGCAGTTCAGTGTTCATGATTCTAAAACACTGGCTAAGTGTCCACATCTCTACCTTGCTGAATTACATGGCACTATTAGTGGAACTGGCCTCCTAAAAATGTAAAATCTGCCTTGCTTTGGGAAAGATATTTGCTAATATTATGTAATCACTGATTTATTGATTGATTTTCTTCTCAAATTTGAATCTGATTTGAAATCAGTTAGAAGCTGAAGGCATTTGGCTAATGTTGGGTAATCACTGATTTATTGATTGATTTCCTTCTTAAATTTGAATCTGATTTGAAATCAGTTAGAAGCTGCATAAGGGCTCCCACATCGTGGATTCCCTCATGTAATAAATGGTTGGTTTGTAACTATGCTCCAGAAACAATCAGAGGAAAAGAACTATAAAGCACTAAAGAGTTTTTTCTTATTATCAAATAATATAAAATAGTAGGGGTTGTCTTTTGATTATGGAAATAGATGTACCATAATATATGCAGCTCTCCAAGAACATGTCCTCCCACTCACACTTGTTAGAGAGGTAGAATAGTCCCTCTCTACCAGGAATAGGAAATGTTTGGAAATGATGCATGTCGAGCAAATTTATAGTATCCCCAACTGCTCTTTAGCAGTTTAGTCTGAAGTAGCTACTCTTGGCAAACCAAGAAGTCTGGCTTTAAGTGGAGTTAACAGCACCACATAGGCCCAACACAGCCCTTCACGACCATAAGACTGTACTTTTTTCCATCTGGCAGGGAATATAATGCTTTCAATTTAAAGAACGTCTTGATTCTGTTCTCTTCAGGTACATTTACAGTTCAGGCATTGATTCTTTTTGTAAATCCTTCCAACTTCCTGACCACTGCTTTTCAGAAAGGTAACTTGAATACTTATTGGTTAAGCAATTTGTCCCACATCAACTGGGGAGCCAGGATTTGACAAAAGTGATCATTGTTGGGAGCCACAGAAAGGAGCTCCTAGAATTTATGAAGTTGGGAAAGGGACTTCTTAGAAAATTAGGTCGATAAAAACTAAAATACAATGGATTTTAGACAGCTATAGAAGCAGACACCCTATGGAATAGCTTACAAGGATGTTGCTCCAGAAACTAGAGAAATCAACAAATATCCTTAGGAAAATGGTTGAAATGTAGCAGATAGAAAAACAAATTGCAGAAAATTAGCTGGGTATTGAGCAAAGATAGCTTTGGTGAAAAGTCTTTAAAGGTGATGTACAAATGCTCTTGAAGAAGAAACAATCCTAATGTGAAGAAATCATCATCCAGAAATGCCCTGTCTCATTGCTATCATTCTGTGTTAACAATGGACATTTAGGCCTCTGACATTGAGACTTGCATGGAGGTGCTTGTTTTAGTCAGTTTTTTCACTGCGGTGACTAAAGGATCCAACCAACACAATTGTAGAGGAGAAAGGTTTATTTGAGGGCTCATGGTTTCAGAGGTCTTAATCTATAAAAGGCTGGCTCCATTCCTCAGGGCTCAACTTGAAGCTGAACATCATTGTGGAAGAGTATGGCAGTGGGAAGCAGCTCACATGGTGATTAGACAGCAGAGAGGGAGGGAGGTCTGCACAAGCCACATACAAATATATACCCCAGTGCCCACCCAATTCCCACCTCCTCCAGCCACACTACCACTTCAGTTACCACTCAGTTATCCCTGTCAGGGGATTCATTCACTGATTGGGTTAAGGCTCTCACAATGCAATCATTTCTCCTCTGAACCTTCTTGCACTGTCTCACATGTGAACTTCTGAGGGACACCTCATATCCAAACCATAACAGTGCTTACCAGAAAAAAAAAAAAAGACATCTAAAACTATGTAAAATTGAAAAGAATTATTCTATAACTTTTGTACTATTATTTAGTAAATAGGAATTCTGATTTGAATGCCAATGCCTTATGAGTTTCCATAGTAAGACCCAGTCGCCTGTAAGCTAGACTTCTCAGTTTAATTGTCCAAATTAAGTTTCTCAACCTGAGAAGGACCAGCCTATTGCATGTGATGATCTCTCTAAGGTACTGATTCCCATGGGGTCCTGCCCATGACTGCCAGGCTGCCTCTCTCTGGTCGGTTTGTTTCTGTGGCATTTTCCATCCAGTGTTCTAGATCAGTGCTTCTCAAACTTTAATGTGTTTTCAAATCACCTTGTGATCCTATTAAAATGTAAACTTTTAAGGGAAGATGGGCAATTTTGGAGAAAATAGTCTATTCATATTAATGCCTGAATAGTAAATATATTTTGATTTCCTTTATTGCTATCTTTTTTTTGAGATTTTTAAAATTTATTTTTGTATATTTTACAGACTGCATTTTGATCCTTTGTACACAAATAGGGTACATCATTTCATTTCTATCAGTTGTGTACAATGTAGATTCATACCATTATTTTCTCCAAAATTGCCCATCTTTGCTTCTGTAAAAACCAACACTTATTGTTAATGACAGATCCCCAGTTCTTTGGTCAATGTATTTTTTATGTGATAGGTACTTAAATAATATTTGTTAAATAAAAGAATGGATCCTCAAAAAAAAAAATGTAAATTTCTACGGACAAGAAGATGCATTACTTTGTTGCATAGAATCTAAAATGTTTGCTTTCCTTATCTGTGAAAAAGGAATTCAAGGCACTCTTGATTCAATGACCACGGCTGTTCTCTTGAACCATTTGTGAGGGAGTGTTCATGACTGGTAGTGCTAACCTGGGAGGGAGTCAGAAGCTGTCTTAGGAAAGGCAGATTGATTAATAATGTCTGCCATGCAGTTAGTATGGGAAAAAAAAAAAGAGAGAGAGAGAAAAAAAGCATGGTTGACATGTTACATTCTATGTAAAGAATCTCTAAACTTCCTAACTTTTCATGGTTCTTGGAATTCCTAGTAGTACTTTAGACACCTTGGAAAGAGAGAACTTTCCTTGAGTAATGAAATCAAGCCACCTAGAAACCCTGGGTTAATACTGGTTAAGTGTGTCTGTACATGCGTTTGACGGGAACAGTTAAGCCCAGACTTATGAGTTCTGATTTTTCTTTAGAAAATTCCAAAAATAACACATACCTCTGGCTAGCTGGTCTCTGCCAGAGTGGTACTACAGCTTTGTCTGTATGGTTAGGAGCAGAAAGCACGGGTCTATCACATTGCCAGGACTCCCAATACTGCTGTGAAAGGAGTGAGCTAAATGTTAATAAAACACAGAGGTAAAACATGGGGAAGTTGTGAAAAGATGAGAACAAGTTCCTCTTTCCTTCTTTAACTCCCCCTGTTCTTGTTCTTATTCAATTCAGTTTAATGCATACTAAGATCCAGTAGAAACAGTCACCTAAATGCCTCATGTTCAGGTATATCCTTTGAAGGACTGTTCAAACAGTCATTACAACTGTCAATGAAAATACGTAGTGACAATGTGGAATACTTGTATGAAAATGTTTACGACTATTAAAATATATGCATGGCGAGGAGGAAGATGGAACACACCTCAAAAGGTGTGTTAGTCAGCTTTTCATCACTGTGACCAAAAATCCTGACAAGAACAACTTAGAGCTAGAGAAGTTTATTTTGGCTCACAGTTTCAGAGTTTCAGTCCATGGTTGACTGACCCTGTAGCTTTGGGCCCGAGATGAGGCAGAACATCACCATGGAAGAGCAAGGCAGAGGAAAGCAGCTTAGGACATGACAGCCAGGAATCAGAGAGCTCTGCTCACCAGGGGTAAGAGATAAACCCCAAATGCACACCCCCAGTGACCTACTTCCTCCAACGGCACACGACCTGCCTACAGTTACCACCCAGTTCATCCATATCAGCAGATTAATCTACAGATTAGGTTACACCTCTCCTAACCTGATCACTTCACCTCTGAATGTTCTTGCATTGTTTCACACAGGAGCTTTTGGGGGACACGTCATATCCAAACCATAGCAAAAGGTTGGTTGTTATTTTAAAAGAGTACGTCCACCAGTGCAGTGCTCTTTAACTTTCCAAGTTTACTACAATAAGTATGTATCTATACTGCTTCTAGGAATGGAAATAAATTACAAAGAACACTTACTGTGTTTTGATTCAAATGAATGTTTGCCTCACTAAATATAGAAGTAACAACAATAAAGTGAACTAAAATCTTATTACTAGGTAATGTGACTACTTTATTTTTACATAATTGGGAGGGATGCAGTCCCAGCCCTTTTAATTTTTTACTTTAAGACAAGTTGTTGAAGGTCTGGCTAAAGTGCAGAGGCTAGCTTCGAACTTGAAATCCTCTGTCCTCAGTCTCTCATGAGGCCCGGCTACATAAATGTAATTTGTAGTTTGAAATAAAAAGGGAGGAAATATTAAGCTATAAAACTCAAAGGAAGCTAGAAGTATTCATAATTAAGAAGCATTATGTTAATTTAAAACCTAGTTTTAATCAACTCAGAATTTCAAAAACTAAGTAAAGACTATAATAACAGAAGAATACCCCCCCTTCTAATTGGTAAAATATAGAAGCAAGGGACTCAAACTGGAGTGTTCCACAAATGATTACGTCTTTCTTTCAGTTTTGGCTGACTATATGAAACAAAAAGCAAGCTTTTTCCATGTGTGAACAGGCATCGTGACCATAATGAACATATCAGTAAAAATTACATAACATTTTCCCATTTACAAAGTACTTTCAACTAATGTTAACCATTTTTCTCAATAGTCCTGGAAGTTAGGTTTAGTTACGTCCAGTTTATAGATTAGGATACTAAGGCTCAGAGATACTAACTGACTTGTCCAAGATTGCACAAAATGTGATTTAAATCTGAATTCCCAAGCATTTCTTCTGCTGCCACTTACAGAAGACTGAATTGTTTTGATGAAAAGCTCTACTTTACTTATCAGAACAAGAAAGATCCTGTCATCTACAGACTCCCATTAAAGCTTTTAGCACAGTTTTTCTCAGAGGAGCAAAAAGGCTTCTCAATTTGGAGGGACTTTTTCAAATGGTACACCAACACCCCATAGGATTCTCATATACTTTCTAAGGGCATGATTCTTGGTAAGAATGCACACCAGTATTCATAATGTGTACTGTTTCTGTGCTCTGTCATTCACGTGTATTAAAGCAGGAAAAAGTTTTGAAAACTCTTACTTAGGCCAAAGAAAAACTCTAGGGAATTAAAGCCAACTGTGGCTTAGAGTTTTAATAGTCTCAAAGCTCTATCTAGACAGAGTCCAGATATGTCAAGAAAGATTCCAAAGTTGGTGGATGTTCTTAAAGAAGGGTCAAAATTCACTTCATGTTATGGTTTGGATGTGAGATGTCCCCCAAAAGCTCACATGTGAGACAATGCAAGAAGGTTCAGAAGAGAAATGATTGGGTTGTGAGAACCTTAACCCAATCAGTGAATGAATCCCCTGATAAGGATTAACTGAGTGGTAACTGATGTGGTAGGGTGAGGCTGGAGGAGGTGGGAATTGGGGCGTGGCTTTGGGGTATATATTTGTATGTGGCAAGTGGAGACCTCCCTCTCTCTGCTTCTTGATCACCTTGGGACCTGCTTCCCTCTGCCATACTCTTCTGCCATGATGTTCAGCCTCATCCTGAAACCGGAGGAATGGAGCCTGCCTTCCGTGGACTAAGGCCTCTGAAACCGTGAGCCCTCAAATACACACTTTTCCTCCTCTAAAAATTGTCCTGGTCAGATCCATTCAGTCGCAGCAGCAAAAAAAAAAAAAAAAAAATGCTGACTGAAACACCACAGTGACATGCAGAGTGCTGGTTCTTCATTTCTGCATTTTCTGTGCCCACTTTCTGTTCTGTGGCCACTGGATCCTCACTGAACTGATACCAACATATAGTACAACCTAAATTCTCAGACTCAGGTGCCCTGTGGCATTCAGTCAATGGAAGGCAACTGCAGGAGAGATGAGAGGATTTGTCCTCTGCTCACAGTTCTGCCTGTGTCTCAGTCCTACTCCAACTACATTAAGCCCTTCAGTCCCATATACCTCAAAAATTCCTCATGGACCCCAGAAATATCCTACCTTCCCTCCATTTCAGTCTCAGGAAACACCTTCTTGACGTTGCTAGTCCCTAACCTCTTTAACATTCCTTGTTGGTTCCCTTAATCCGGCCCACAGCTTGGTAAATTGTCCACATATTGAACAGTCCTCAAAATCTCAACTGGGGGCTGGGGTTGTGGCTCAGTGATAGAGCGCTTGCCTAGCATGTGTGAGGCACTGGGTTCCATCCTCAGCACCACATATATATAAATGAGTAAAACAAAGGTCCATTAACAACCAAAAAATTTTTTAAATTTTTAAAAATCTCAACTGATCATTCCTGAAAATTTGTAATAGACAGAAATTGATGTAAAAATTCTGGATTTTGCCTAGTTATTCATATTTATTTCAATCCTTCTAAAAACTTTAAATATTTTGTTACTATGATCAGTTGACATTAATACATTCATATTTTCCTAAAGAATATGTTGATATTTTGTTGATATATAATTTAACCTAGATGATTCCCAAAGCTTATGTGACTCAGTCACAGCTAGGAGTTACATTCAAAAGAAATATAAATATTACTTCATAGACATTGGACAATATTATAGATGTCTACTGTAGACTTAAAAATAGATCATCTCAGAATTTTATACAGGAAGTCAACCAGAAAATTTTCCAGAAATTATCTTTAGACTTCAGTATTTGTCTTTGAAATTCCACACCCAGTCTTACTGCTAAAACATCTACTCTTTCCTATTTAGGATGCCTCTCACAGTCCTGCCCACTCTTCACTTCCTCCACTTACCTGTAAGCTCCTTCCCCAGCCTCCCTGCAGTTGTGACCACCAGACCTGAACCATTCTCTGGTCACCTGGCTTCAGAACTCACCATGGAGAACTTACTCTATCACCCCCACAACAAATCACCTAATCCTTTCTAGATCCCATAAAAATGAAGCCTGTAGACTTCTGGGAATTCCTCTGACTTTTTTTTTTTTTTTTTTTTTTTTCCTTCACAAACAACAACAAAAAATTCATGGATAATTTCTCATGAATAAAATTCATCCCTCACTTTGGTGAGGATATGTTATATACTCAGGTATTCTTGCCTGAAGGAAAAAGATTTGCCTTTTGCACCTCAAGACTGTAGCCTAAACAACCCTGAGTGAACAGAAATGCAAACATATTATGCAAAAGAAGAGAGTGATCTCTCTGGGAGAGAGGACCCCAACTCTGAAGACAGAGCAAAAATCACACCAATGCAAAAAACATGTTGATGAATGGTGTCAGACTCGACATTTATTTATTTTAAAGAATAGTTTGTTCGCTAAGGAAAAAAATCAAGCTATTTTCCTTTCCAGAAAAAAAAAAAAAAAGCAGACATAAACATATTTTTGAAGGGAGATAAAACAGCTCACTAAATCAAGAAAATATGGTAAATCTGTGGCCAAATCTGTGATGAAAAACCCAGAAGGAAAGGATATCAAAATCATTCAGGTTTCTTTCTGTAAAAAATCCAGACAGCAAGTCACTAAGTCCTATACATTAACCTCAAAAATTCAGTTCTGTTGCAAAGAATTTGGAATAATGATTCCAAATTATGGGATAAGCTCTAGCCAAAAACAATCTCATCCATTTTCAATGTCACTACCATAGCACAAAGCAGAAGAAAAGAAAATATAAAGGAAAACTCAAGAATTGTATCTACTTGTTCTCACATTTTAAGTTCTGCATCTAACTTGTATGAATTGCCTTAATATTACTTGCTAAGGGCAAAGCAACAACCAAGAGCAAAGACACCGATGAGAACAGCTGGCCAGAGGTGCCCAGCATTTGGTAAACCACCCACCTGAGGAATCAGTCACCTAGGACCAAGAAGGAAATGTGTTCCTTTTTATCTGAGTAGTGGCATGCACCTGCATTCCCAGCTACTCTGGAGGCTGAGGCAAGAGGCTCAATCCCCTTGAGTCCAGGGATTCAAGACCAAGGGTTCAAAACTGTCTCAGAAAATGAAAATTGCTCCTTTTATCTTCTTCTAAAACAGCATCAAATCCTACGCTATCTTTCTTCATCTCTTCAATGAAAGGTACAGAAGGTATCTGAGACGAGATAGATGATCCTATTCGAGTTCTGGGAGGCTATAAACCTGAATGATCCACAGGGAATTCACTCAAGGGGCCAGTAGCTAAGAGGTCACCCACAATGACTCGCTGCACTAAGAACCTCCCCAAATGGGCCAACACATTCGTGCCCCAGCTCTTCAACTTCTGTAAATATTTCTCAGACAGGACAGCCCTATGAAAAGGAACACCCTGCCCTGTTCAATTTCCCGGGGCTTTAAGGGAAGCACATAGAGAAAGTGTGATATTAAAATGGAGGGCCTTGAAAATAAGAGCTCTTATCACACTAGGGCCTCCATTACAAATGGCAGTCACTTCACACTGGGCAGGAAGTACAGGAAAGTACAGAAGTAGAAGGGTTTAGGTGGCCTTCTGAATAGGACTTTGCATGACTTTCCAACTACAACTTTGTATGTGCAGCAAAGCCCCATGGGAGGAAGAGTAGAATGGTGGCTAAAGGTCTGGTCTCTGACTGCAGAAAGTCCCCAACTTACATCGTGTCCTCATCCTCCCTTTTGTCAATCATTCCATGTAGAAAATGGGGTTGTAATGAGAATTAAATGAAATAACTCATACCAGGTACTTAACACAGTGACCGACATATTATAAGCACTCACTGAAGCAGTGGATTTGGTGTCATGACCCACACACTCACTTACACCTTCTCCCTCTCCCCTTTTTCTACTTGCCAGTTGCCCTTCAGAACCCCTCCTTCAGCTTAGGGAGTGTCACCCTGGGAGGATCCTGTCCACCTCTCTCCAGAGCGGCACATGCAGTGATTTGACGCACCCACCCCCCTTCTCTTCCTGGGCTCCTCCCACTAGGCCTCATATGACAAGCCAAAGTCAGACCCAACTGGAAAACTAGGTAAAATGTAAAAATCCATGACATCAGCTGTTTTCAATTATAAACATAATACAATAATCATACCCACAACCTCCTTTGTAGGGAGCTATGAGCTGAAGGAGAAAATTGCATGTGAAAATATTACAACATGCAACAATAAACGCAAATTGTTATGCTCCACTTTTTAAAGAAAAAAAAAAGACGTGGGGGGAAACACATACTCCAACCATGGGAATTGTGGCACAAACGAACCAGCATTAGTTGGAATGGAATTCTGAGATGCCAGTGCACTGCTTGTTTGGAAAACTGAGCACCATTCTGCAAATCAGGACCAGCTGGAAGATTCGATCTAAAACAGATCTGGCCATGAAAAGGGGAAAATCTTAAGCTGTCTCAAAACTGGCTCCATCAACATGGCCTTGGACCAGCAAAAGACACAGGGCAGACCCCTTTGTTTCAGTTTTTGGTTTGTCTGTTTATGTTTTTCTGGCTGGGTTAACTTGTCACGGGCCTAGGTACCAGAGCTCAGCACAGAATACAAAACCAGTGGTCCTAATTTCCCCCACCTTTTCTCTTAGTTCGGCACTAATTGCAAGTGATTTCACTTGGGTGGGAGCTCAACTTTGGCACCGGGCTAACGCGGCTCCGCCGTGTGACCTTGGGCAGCCTATTTATTTCACTTTTCTCTTTCCAGGCACCCTCATCTCTAAGCAGAGGGTTGTTGTGAGGATTAAGTGGCTTAATGCACATAAAACAGTTCTTGGCACCTAGTAAGCACTTAATAAATGTTAGCTATTATTATTCCAATTCTTTGCTCTTATTGGTCTTATTATTTCAAAGTTTGTTTTCGGTTTTCTTTTACTTATTAAAGAATAACAGAGAAAACAATGTTTGAAAGCTGGCCTCATTCCAAACTTCAGACCCCTGAATCCAAGCATTGGCTCCCCACCCATTCGGAGCACTAACTTCTAATTAATGACCCTCCAAATGCCTCTGTAAATCCAGTATTTGCCCTGCAAAGGCCAAGAGAGGGCCAAGGTCGACGTTCTTAGGGAATGAAAAGTTTCCTCCCTGTGTTCTCAAGAGCACTGGCCAAGTTCATTTCAGAGACTTCTCCTTGCCCTCTGAACGACAGGATGTTTTAGATATTGCTCTGTTCTATAACATCAGGGTGTGTGTTTTTTCTTTATACCCTAATGAAAATAGTACAAATTTATTCACAGGCAAATTACAATTAGAAACAACCAGTCGAAAGGCAAGGACGTTCTCACAGCCTTGCTTCATTTTCACTTTCTGATGAAAAATTACCAGTGCTCCTGGGATTTACAGAAGCAGTCAGCAAAATGTGTTACAAACACCTTCTTCAAAGAAGCCTCCCAAGAGGCCTGCCTGCAAATTTTCTCCCTCTGATAATCCTCTCCATGCCAGTTCTGAATAATCTTGGAGCCACCCTGACATAGAAATTATTTTCTGTCCTCCCAGGAGCACAGATGGTGGGCTAGCATGGAAATGTGCCTCAAATGTTTCATATGGAGTCTGTGTTGATTATTTTGAGGCTCAGTATAAATGCAACAACTATTCGATAAGCATACACAGGCATCAGGATAGAGAGGAGGACACAACATGACCAATACATGACCCTTTAAGAAACCTGTACTTAATATGAAAGAACAAATCCTTTCTTCCTATGCAAGCAATTTTTTAGAAGCACTAAAAGTGCAAGATTTGCTTTATGCTCATCTCCCATGGCATCTTCCTTTCTCTTCTCCCCTTGACCACCATCTCTTGGTCTTTGGTCTCTTCTCTCATCTCATACCAAAAACACTACTTCTTGTTCCTTTTTTTTCTTTCTTTCTTCTAGGTTTTACCTAGATTCCAGAAGGATCTGTTAGGAGTATGCAGTGGTTTGCGAATGGAATGGGCAGTTTGTATATGGCAGTGTTTGTTGAGCTATAGGCACATCACTAACTCCTTTCTAGAAAGTTCTATGCCCTTCCTGAGACCAGAGTTGTCTCCAGTCTCCAATTTAGGACATCCCAGGAAATAAGGAGAATAAGCAGGTCAGTTCAAGCTTCCCCACCCAACCCACACATCTACGTGGAACCTGTAAGTTCCCAACATGCTCTAGGAGAATGTTGAGCTATGTCTGGCTTCATAATATCTGGGCATTTGAGAAAAGCCAAGAAGGCTATTCCCAGTTGTCACCCAGCTCTGTTATGAGGTTTTCTTGAGGTTAGGAGTCCTGAGTTCATCTACCTGTGAACCTTGGGAAAGAAGCAAGTAGACTGAGATGAGGTCAGGAAGAAAGAGAGAAAAAAGTAGGAAAGACAATGCTGTCAGCATCAGAGCTTCCAGATGTCCAAGGAATTTTAACAGAGAAGAGATGCACAGGGATGGCAAGAAAAAGAAAGAAGCAGTTAAGGCCTGGGAACCAAGCTAGGACCGCCTTTTATAAAGCAGAGAATGCTCTCAGTACCAACTCCTGCCTGCACTTCCTTTAGCCTACACTGACTAATATGAACCAATTCAAATGAACCAGTCCTGCCTCCCATTCTGTGTGCAGCCGTGAATGGTGAAGCTTTCCTGACAAGATGTCTTTTGCCTTTCCTAGGAATTCTTGAGCCAGTGAGAATCCAGCCACAAAGTTCCAGATACCAGGCTCAAAACCATGGACCCTCTAGATAAAGAGGCTGTTGCATCCATCTAGATGAAACAATGATGTTGTCTGGGACTAGAATGGTGGTTGGAGGTACACACAGCCTAAAGAAACATTTGAAGGCTGAACATCAGGACTTGTAATTGGATCAGACCTAAGAAATAAAGGAAGCCATCAAGAATGTTTCTTGCAGTCTGCAGTTTGGCAAATAGGCTGGTTGGTATGGTCATTGACTAAGGTAGAGAAAAACAAGGAAGGACAAGTTAAACCATACTGATTTTGAGAAATTCATTAGGCATCCAAGCAGTCACATCAGGTTGGTGGTTGGACGTGTGGGTGTGGATCTCAGGGGAGAAGGATCTTTCTTAAACTCTGTCATCTGAACTGCTGTCCAAACTAGATGGTGGAGGAGGTCTCAGGGGTTGAGGATGATATTCTCAGAGAATGAGCGCCACAGTGAGACATCCACATGTCCGCAGTGACACATCTGGAGCCTATAATATACATTATTTTGCTTTTTATTCATTATCTTAATAAATATTTACTATATGGCTGCATCATGCCAGTTGCCAGGGGAAAGGGGATGCATAAGAGACATAGACCCTGCCCTCAGAGAATCTAGATTTAGTAGAACTAAACAATATCAAAAAGACTTTTTTAAAAAGATAAAGCAACACAGTTTTTGAAATCAGACCTAGAATGAAATCCTGGTCCAAATTCTTATTTAACTGTGAAACTTTGGCAGATTTCTTAATCTTTCTGTGCCTTTGTTTCTCTGTGAACAGAGAATAATAATTCCTACTTTTTGGCTATAAAAATAAAAAAGACATAATTGCATGCAGCACTTAGCCTGGTGTCTGGTGCATAGTAAGTACTTGATAAATGTTAGCTGGGTTTGCATGTGTGGTGGAAATCTTGGGAGGGATCTACTGCTAGAAAGAGCATTGGAAGGGTCCCAGGCAGGAAAACAACTGGGCAGGTCTACGAATGCAGCTATGAAAGAAAGGCTATATTGCACATGAAGTACAATGAAAAGCCCTTGACAAGATCTATGTGGGAACTGGAATTGTCCCCTGTGTGCCCTTCCTGTCCCCACTCATTCATCTCCATTGGTACTTGCTTGCAAAGTCCTCACATTCTCAGGTCCAATACACACAGGGTATTTTAGTCAGCTATTTCACTGCTTCCACTAAATGATCTGACCAGTACAATTATAGAGGAGGAAAGGTTTATTTGAGGGTTCACAGTTTCAAAGGTCTTAGTCCATAAGAAGTTCAGCTCCATTCCTTGGGGCTCAAGGTGAGGCTGTATGTCATGGTGGGAGAGGGTGGTGGAGGAAAGCAGCTTACATCACAGTGATCAGAAAGCAGAGAGAGTTCACTCTCCAGGTACCAAAGCCACACTCCAATTCCACCTCCTCCAGCCACACTCCACTTGCCTCCAGTTAACACCCAGTCAATCCCATCAGAGATTAATTCATTGATTAGATTAAGACTTTCAAAACCCAATCTTTCTCCTCTGAACCTTCTTACATTGTCTCACATGTGAGCTTTGAGGGGACACCTCCTATCCAAACCATAACACAGGGATAGTACTTTCATCCAGATAACTTTTTGCACTCTGAAAACTGCACTCTCAAGAGTGATGATAGGATGTGAAGGAGGTGAAAACATCTGCTGTGGTCAATGGACCATTGCCTTCTCATAAGTCCCTCTCAACATTGACTCTTCAGGAAGTGGGTTTGTCATGCAAAATGCCGGTGTAAGTGGGGACAGGATGAGTTCCAGAGCATCCTTGCTCCAGAGAAGCCCTTTCTCTCTGGCCTCTGAAAACATACTTTTCTAGTTCCAAAGTTTAGCCCAGATCTTCCCTGACTCAGGAAGCAGAGGCCCAGGCTCCCGGAAGTTAATGGCAATATATCTAGGGAGCTTCCTTTCTTCACTGCCCCTGGGGCGTGCTGCTTAGAGACCAACATCACTTCACCCATTTCCTTTCACACTGCTTCTCTAACTTCAGCTCAGGCCAGCAACCTCTATGCTAGCCTGCCACCCAGTCAAATCACAGAAGTCACGGTCAGTCTAAGGCGCACGGAGGATTAGCAGTGGGAGATGGTCGGCCTGGGTCAGCTTAAGTGAGTCAAGCTGCAGTGATTGATAAAGCAGTGCTGGCCTCAGCTTGCAGCCAGGTTGGCCCCATTTCTAACCCTCAGAAGAGGGCTGGGATTCAGAAGAGAAAGCCTGCATGGCACACAGACACTAGAAACATCTGAAATGGTAATAAAATGCATAATTCAAGCCATTCAAGAAAGCATGCACTCAAGACTTTAGCCACCTTGGGCACACAGAAAGAGAAAATTTAGACAATTGGAAAAATCAGCATGACAGTTTTATTATTGGGGGGGTTCTTAACCCCAGGACAATAATGGGAGGCTTGTTTCTATGATCCCGATTTTGCATTACTGTCTATTGGATGCTGTGTGCATTGTAAATGAGAAAGAAAATTTTTGTGAGATTATCGTTGTTTAATGTAAAATTTCAGTTAATTTGGGAGAAAAATGTGTATTAAACCTCAGAATGACAGAAGGGTCATTTTTGAGTGATGAACCCCTGACTCTCAGTTCATAGCAGTGGGATATCACTGCTGATTTGAACATAAAGTCATACTGTGTACAAACATTTTCAAAAGGCTTTCAAAAGAATTTTTCTTGTCACACCTAAGTCTACCAGTAAATAAATGCAAGAGTGAGCTTCTATTACAACAATAAATATCTGTTTTTATTTATTCTTTGAGTATCCTGGGAACTATAGGATCTTCACACACTAAGAAAACATATTAATGGGGCAATTTGATGACCGAGGACTCAGCATTCAGACTCTTGTGCATAAGGAGCTCAGGAATATTGCAGGCACCCCCAAAAGCTCTTGCTAATTAAGGAAACCAAGTCTCAGTTGGACTAGGAAAAGAAAATGACTGTATGCTAAAGAAGGTTGAAGATGGTGGCAAGATGGCCCCATCAGCCTCTGTGGAGTAAGGACAATTCTATCCTCATAGTCCCTGGGTTCCTATCACCTGAATCCCAATGGGATTCAAGATTCAGGCACAAGGCCATGAAAGGAGTATATTTTGTGGCACAGAGGAATCCTTTGGGTAAAATTACACTCCTGTTTATATCCCATTCACTTTGGACAAATTTCAAAAACTTCAGGGGATGTGTTTATGTCTTGGTGTACATGGACAACTACAAGAAGCAAGATAAAGTTTTCCATTCATTTTTCATTTGGAGTTCATGGGCAACCCATTACTCACTTCCTTTGCCATCACCTACTCTTTGATCTGTCTTAGTAACTGAACACAAAAAAATACACAACAACTGACAGGTATCTTCAAATTCTCAAGTGAAATCTTGGCTGTGTGGGAAATTGTAATGTGTTTCCTATTTGATTTGTCCTGCCACTCTTTTAAATAACTGTTTTAGTCAGCTTTTTTCAGTGCTGTGACTAAAAGATCTGACCAGAACAATTGTAGAGGAGGAAAAGATTATTTGGGGGCTCATGGTTTTAGAGGTCTCAGTCAATGAACAGCAGGGTTCATTCCTTGGGGTTCAAAGTTAGGCAGAACACCATGGCAGAAGAGTGTGGCAGAGGGAAGTGGCTCACAGGATGATCAGGAAACAGAGAAAGAGACTCCACTCACTAGATACAAAATACATATCCCAAAGGCATGCCCACAATGACCCACCTCCTCCAACCACACCCTACCTGTCTTCAGTTACCACTCAGTTAACCTCATCAGGGGATTAATGTACTGATTAAGTTAAGGTTCTCGTAACCCAATTATTTCTCCTTTAAACCTCCTTGCATTGTCTCTCACAGGAGCTCTAGGGGGACACCCCACATCCAAACAATAACAAATATACCTTTCCTCTTCACCTCTCTTCAAAGATCCAATGCTCCCCATCCTCATTCTTAGCCCCTGATCTGGCCTCTTGGTTCACAAAAATATAGAAGCAATCAAAAAAGGACCCACATCCACTCTCACCTCGGTAGAGGTCTTCTCTGCATTTGTCCCCATATACTGCCTCTGCCCTGAGTGAGTAAGTCATCCACATCCTGGAAAGATCAATCCTTCTTGCATATGCACAGATTTCTGCTCCTTATTTACCCAAGGATACAGCTCCTGCAGTTATATAATCTCTTTTCTACTTCATCAGTTTTTTTCCTGTTCTACTGAATCATTTCCATTATCATACCATTTGTCTGTTTTACTTCACACTTTTCTCTAAAAAGAGTCTCTCCTGACCCCAAGTCCCCCCTGTAATTATGTCATTCTATTCCACAAAGACTTGTGTGTGCTTTGTTATTTACACTTGTCTTTCAATTTTTTTTTTTTTTTTTTTTTTTTGGTCTTTCAATTTTTGAACTCACCTCAATTTGACTTCCAATTCCAGACTCTAAAACTGCTTATGACAAGGTCTCCATAACCTTCTGCTGCCAAAACTGATGCTCATTTCTAAGTCTTCATCTAGCCTAACTTGTCAGGAGTATTTGTCTAATTGATTCTTTCTGGAAATACTTTCTTCACTCTATTTCCAGGACAGTCTTAGTGGTCCATTCTCCTCAGTGTCTCCTCATCGTAACCATGAAAGACCTCAGACTTCATTCTGGGGCCTGATCATCATCTTTATTCATACTCACTCTGATGATTTCATGTGTAATCTGGCTTCAAACAGGACCTATATGCTGAGGACTTGCAAATGTATTTCTCCAGCCCCTACATCTTCCCTTAATGCCAAGTTCTTATTTACTCAACTCTTTATATGTCAAATGGACCGCCTGTTTTCTATTCTGATCTGATGCTCTGTTTTCTCCTTGTTGGTAAATGACTTTTTTCATTTTAATTAATTGCTAAAGCCAAAATCCTTGGAGATGTCTTCTCTCACACTCAATCCATAGCCGCCACTCTTCTAACTAGGTTCAAAATTTGGCCACTTCTTAGCACATTCACTATCACCATCCTATTACAAGCCATCCCCTTGACAATCACAGTGGACTCCTAACTGTGTCCTTTCTCCTACCATTGCACCTAGTCCCCTACAATCTATTCTCCACATGGAAATGAGTGATCTTCGTTAAACCATAAATCATATTGTCTCACTTATTTTGTTCAGTGCTTCCTGTGTCAGACTAAAATCCAAAGTCCTTCCACAGCCCACAGTGCTTTCTTCAACTATCCACAATTCACTTCCTTGCCTCCGTCGAATCTTTGTTTAGAGCCAGGCGTGGTGGTACATGCCTGTAATCCCAACAACTTTGGAGGCTAAGGCAGGAGGATCACAAGCTCAAGGCCAGTCTTAGCAATTTGGCAAGGCCCTAAGCAATTTAGTGAGGCCCTGTCTCAAAATAAAAATAAAAATGTCTGAGGATGATAAAGCACCTCTGACTTCAACCCCCAGTACTGAAAAAAAAACTGCTTATTTATATTCAAAAGTGTTCACCCCAACCATTTTCTGTATCTCTTTTCTTGCTTTACTCTCCTCTGTAGCAGACCTCATCACCCAGTTCATATTGATTGGTTCATGGAACATCTCTTTCCCTTCACTAGATTATAAGCATGAGACTAGAAACTTGATCTGTTCTATTTATAGCTATATTTCCAGTACCTAAGGCAATACTTAGTACATAGCAAGCCTTCAGTTTACTTGTTGAGTGAATATATGAGACTACTGGTATGATATATCAAGAACTCCCCTCCATCAAGATTAAGAAAACATACAAAAGCATCATTATGCTGTGGTGCGTGGATGCTCTACCAGTGACAATTTCTATAGAAAGTCAGGTCACTACATACAATGTGGAGAGAGAACAGTTTGCAACATGCCACAGAGCACCCTACCAACTTTCCCTGCCTTGAAGCCAAAGGAAGAATTTAAAGGAAGCTAAGTTCTCTGCAGGTTTTGGTGATGACAGCTGAGTCTGAAAAAATATTTTGTTCCTATTTTGGAGACCCTGAAGTATCTCAGCTGGCAGTGGGGGAAGCACCTGTTGCATTCAGAGTGATAAATGGTGTATGTGTTTGTACAGGTCAGTAAACAGTTCTGCAATAATGCTCTAAATTACCATAATTTGAGACACCTCACAAAGAGATTAACAAGCTCAGTCATTCTGAGCCTCTCCAGAGTTAGCTCCAAATCCACAGGGCAGCTTGAGGTCAAAGGTTCTGTGGTTTCTAAGGCTAGAGTCTTCATCAAAAGAGCTACTTCTTCCTCCTTCTGGAAGAGAGGAACCAAAATATGAATTCATTTTATCTGAAGGAGGCTGTAAATCAACCAACCATATCCTAGGATCAAATCAACAAAACGCTGAAATGGGGAAGGAGGAAGTTGCTGACTTACAAGTTCTATGGGTTAAAGCTGAATCTAGCACTCAGGACCATAAAGCACTGGTTCTATCTGAGAGAGGAAGTCACCAGGAAAATCTGGAACAGGTCTACTTAATCCTAAGTGGCCTTAATAAGAAAGAATAAAAGATGCACTAAAGTCACATTCATGGTCTCAGAATCTAGTAACAATTATTAATGTGCTGGTCATATGTCCATTATCACTCAGCATGTTTATCAGATTACAAAGAAAAATAAGTCTTTTTCAGTTTAGAAAACTGTCCCTCCCCCAGAAAGGTCATTCTGTCCCTCCCCCAGAAAGGTCAAATGTATTGTCAAATGCAATGTTCAGGATATGAGCATGTTCTCTCCTGATAAAATTAAATTTTGTTTCAGTAAAATCAAATACCTACTTTTAACACTAATGCAACCAATTAATGCTCTACTAATAACACCATTTCCAAGTTTTCTAAAACATGTTCTTTTAATTTTTAAAGACTATTCTCTGAAGTGTGGGTTGCACACTATATGCATGCAGTTGCTGAAGATAGACTCCCTTCATGGATTCATTCTTTTAGTACAAGTGTAATGGTTAATACAAATTTGAATTGTGTTGACTGGATTGAGAGATGCCGATGATTAAGAGGGTTCCAGGTGTGTCCATGAGGGCGTGTCTAGGAATGATTGGAATGTGGGATAGTGGCCTGAACTGGAGACCCTCCCTAAATGTGGGCAGCACTGCCCAATAGGATGGAATAAAAGTTGGAAGAACAAGGAAGCAGATGCAGATGCAAGCTCGACTCTTCTTGAACAGGTTCTTGATTGTTGCTTCAATTGCCTGAGGATATCGAACTCTTGCTCCTTCACTCTTCCAAAGCAGACTCTGCCAGTGATTCTCCAGGTAGTTTCCAGAAGCCTTAGTCTGGGACTAGGGTAGCACTGTTGATCCTTCTTGTTCTGGGGCTTCTGCCTCTTGGACTGTGCAGCTGCTGGTTCTTCCAGCTCTCCAGCTGCAGATGGCCATTGTGAACTATCCAGCTTCTGGTCATGTAAGCCGATCTAATAAATTCCCTTTTATAATCATATGTCCTGTTGATTCTGTTCCTCTAGGGAACCCTGACTAATACAACAAGTATAGTGATACTGTGGTGTACCAATCTGTTCCCCTTCAGAACTAAGGCATTCATCTCATTTCCTGGACTGTTCAAAGTGTTTTGCAGGCTCCCATCTTAATTCTTCTCCTGGAAGATTATGTCCCTTCTCTGGAGCATCCCATAATCAATGATTGGTAGACCCTGTGGTAAAAAGGCCTGACTCCTCACCTCAATGAGGAGCAAGTCCAGAGGACAGCTTCATCTCCAAAGCTCCCCATGAATCAAATGAGGTTCCTGAAATAACTGTTCTTCCATTCAATTTCTGCCCAGTCTACACCTGTTATGGTATAGATATGAAGTACCCCACAAAAGCACCTATGTTTGTGCAGGAATGTTTGGATGTGAAATGATTGGAGTATGAGAGCTGTAACCTAATCTATCATCCTAATTTGAATGGACTAATGGGGTGCCAACTCTAAGCAGGTGGATGTGGCTGGAGGAGGCAGATTACTAGGGACATGCCCTGGAAGGATGCACCTTCCCTGAGGCCTGCCTCTTTCCTCTCTCCTGTCTCCTCTCTCCTCCCTCTCTCACCTCTCCTCTCTCCTCTCTCTCTCCTCCCTGGTCACCATGAATGGAACAGCCTTCGGCTGACATCCCCTTCCACCATGATCTTTTGCCTCACCATGTGTCCACAGCAATGAAGTCCACTTAGATGGACTGCAAAAATAAACTTTTCCTCCTCTAAGTTGTCCTTGTCAGATATTTTGGTACCATCAATGAAAAGCTGACCTAGGAGATGGAGTCACTATGATTCACTAGACACTAGCCAACTTCCAGGGTAAGAGATAAGATCCTGTCTCAAGTAACTCACAGGTTGAAACACCAAGACACACGTGCTACAGAGAAACAGGAGGAGGAGCAAGGAAGAGAATTTGATTTAGAAGCTTTCATAGGGGTAGTGACGCTTGGCATCATTCCAGAGGGATGAGTTCAACTGATGGAAAAGGTGGGGAGTGGATCAAACACACCAGGCAGACACAACAGCATTTGTTAAGTCAAAAAGCTATGAAAGAGCCTGGCTTGTTTCAAGTTACAGTAAATCTGTCAGTATGCCTGAAGCACAGAGTAAGGTAAGGGGGAGATAGCAAGTATCAGAATCGAAGCTGGGAAACAGGTGGTGTTATATTACTAAGGAACAAAATAAAACTTAAAGGTTTAGATTCCAATATCAGAATTCTGCTTGGGTATGAATATCCATTCTACAATCATATACCAACTATAATATAATAAGTGATTGTCTAGCCTCTCTGAGCCTCAGTTTCCTCATTTAAAAACAAGTATAAAACTAAGGCCAACCTCACAGATATTGGTATGGAAATTAGATAATGATGCACACAAAGAGCTTAATGTAGAGCTAGGCTCAGAGCGGGCATTAAAAAAAAATGCTTGCTGTTACGGGCTTTCCTTAGAAGTGATAAAGATTTTTAAATAAACATAATTGCTATTGTTTGAATCTGAAGGGTCCCCCAAAAGCTCGTGTGTTAAAGGCTTGGTCACCAGGTTATGGTACCACTGGTAGGTGTTAGAAACTTTGGTAGGTGGGTCGTAGTAGAGGGAAGTTAGATCATTGGGAGCATGTCTTGAAGAGATATTGGAACTTCCTGTCTTTCATTGCTTTTCAGCACCATGAGGTGAACAGCCCTCCTCCACCACCTGCTCCCACCATGATGTACTGTGCTACCACAGGCCCAAAGTGATGGGGCTCGGTGATCATGGACCAGAAGTTCTGAAACCCTGAGCTTAAGTAAATCCTCCTCATTAGTTGGTTATTGCAGATATTTGTCACAGCAACAGAAAGCCAGCATAATAACTATACGTGTGTTTTCAGAAAACTACCCTAATTACGTGTCTGTCCATTCAGGAATAAGGTCAAAGCTGGAAAGATACATTTGTGAATACGTGAAGCTTTAAGCTGACAGAGAGAATTTAAATAGAGGCAATGCAGAGGGCCTCTGTAAGAGGTAGCCAAAGCAGCAGCAATCGGAAAGTCAGCACAGAAGCCAGGACAGATCACCAGGGAAGCCGAGGAGGCCTGCAAGTAGGCTCAGAGTCCAATTCTGAGTATTTCAAAAGAGAAAGAAACCTCTGAGAGCTAAGTTATTGGTATTCCAAGTGCTGCCACAGAGTGTGCTATTCAAATGATCCTAAAAATTAACATGCTTACCAACTTCATTCATTCAAACACCACAACCCCAAGATTCTATTTTTATCAAACCCTATTCCTGAAAACACATCCCTTACTTCCTAAAATACATGCCCCCAAAAAAGGTTACAATGGAAATTCTCATACCAGACTAGTACTCTGTGCCGTCAGTGTGGCTAAAGCACAGAGTACCTCGAAAAATGTATGTTTAACTGCACCTCAGGATCATTAAAGACAAGTATCCATTCATATGTTCCAAACTACTTCTAGAAAAGGAAAACTAAAGTGTAAAACCAGGTCAAGGACACTGAGAGAATGAAGTGTCAGAATTCAGAGCAAAAGAAAAAATTGGAGAAGCAATTATCAAAGTTAAAACTTTATTAAAGCTATCATGAGATACCACCATCCACTCACCAGAACAGCTAAAATTAAAAAGACTGCTCACACCACATCAAATGGTGACTAGGATGTGGAGCAATCAGAACTCTCATCCATATATCAGTGAAGTGTAAAAGGTGAAAATGACTTTGAAAAAAAATAAAGACTAACAGCAATTCTAATTCTAGATATTTTATATAAGAGAAATGAAAACATATGTCTACAATATGATTTGAAAAAGACTATTCATAAGAATCTTTATTTTTTATAATAGCCAACAACTGGAAACAGCATAGGTCCAAAAATTAGAATGGATAGACATACTGTGATATGTCCAAACCATAGAATGGTATTCAGCAATAAAAAGCAACAAACTGGATAACAGACAGCAACAAGGACAAACCTCTAAAACATCATGCTGAGGGAAAGAGTCCTTATCCAAGGAGAATGTAATGTATGATTCTATTTGCATGAAGTTCTTTAACAGGCAAGTCTAATCAAATATGGAAAATAATCAGAACCGTAGTTGCTTTGGATGGAGTAGAGGTGGATATTGACTAGACAGGGAAATCAGGGAGCTTTCTGGGCAAAGCCAGAGTTGTATCTTGATAGAGTTTGAGTTACACAATCAATGTACACATGTGTCAACTCAGCATACACCAAAAATATAAGCATGTCATCATATGCAAGGTTGTGATTTTTTTTTCAGTGGTGCTGGGATTTGAACCCAGATCCTCATGCATGGTAGGCAAACACTCTGCTGCTGAGCTACATTCCCAGTCTCCTATGTAAGTTTTGCATCAAAAGAAAAAACTGCAAACAAATATTGAAGTCCACTTACTAATCAAGTAGTTAGGAAAACATTCAGATGTCTGGACGTTGCTTCAAAATGGGTCAAAAATAAGATGGAAAAATACGTTATAAGGCAAGTATAGGAATTGTTAATGGTAGAATCTAGGCAGTGGGTTTACAGGTGTTATAAAAATCCTTCTACTTCAACATATGCTTGGAAATCTTCATAATAACATGTTGGAAAAGTTACTTAAGAAGACAGTGACTCAAGTCAAAGGAAGAAGAGCTCCGCCTCACAGCTGCTATAAGCCTATTCTTCTGGGTGGAGTGGATGTTGTCATTGGTTGGAAAGCGAAGACCCTGATGGAAGCACAGGTGTGGGCATGGGAGGGGCTGTGAGGTGACGAGGGATATGTCAGCACAAGGTTTCTCTTTCTTGCTCATTCAGATATGCATCAGACCGAATAAAATTCAATTATTGAATACTCTGTCCTAGACTGGGTGACTTTCCTCTTAGCCTCCCAGCAGACAGTCTATGTGCAACAAAAATAAATAAATTAGCCAGCGGGTCAGCAGGCTTTCCGGTGGTGAGCAGTAAGTGGCCTCCACATGCAGAGCAGAAGCGGGGCAGGGAGTCTCCCTCCTCCATGTGGCACAGACAGGCAAGGACACAGTGAAAATAAACAAACGGATCCATGGGGCTCCCTGTTTGGCTAGTGCCTGGGCTAAGCCCCCTGCCCTCTGATCCCACCATGTTTGTGGAGCCTGTGTTGCTGTCTAGCAACAGGGTCTATTTTTCTATCCCATGGTGCAAGGGGACCCAGCTGTCGGACTGATTTATAGGAGGAAGTCACCACTAGGGACCCAGGAGGCTCTCACAACCCAATGGCTGAATTTCCATCTCCCAGTTGATGGCAGCCATGGGAACCCTGGGGATTGAGGGATCTGTGAACTAGTTCTGTATCCTCCAGAGGAGATGCACCCCTGCAGAAAGTCCCAGAGAGCTGCAGGGCTGCTATTTTTCTCTGCAGCTCATTGGATTTAGATCCTGTCAGCCACATACATTTCCCATCCCTCTTAGTCTTCAGCTCCAGAAATGTCATTTCTGTTCTCTTTCAAGGAAATGGGGGTAGGGCTGGAACTTGGGACAAAAATGAAAATTTTTTTTTCAGTTTATTAAAATAACATTCTTATATTCTACTGTATCTTACTGAACTCAGCCCTGGCTTTGAACACACACCTAAAGAAACAGCACGATCTAGTCAACTCCAGAGTGGTGACCCTGTGGACAGCCCTTTTCCAGATATTACTGTTACTCTATGCAACGCTTGCCTGAAGCTTCTAGAATAGCAGCTTGCTGATGGGGAAACTGATGCCCAGGTAGATTAGGTCAAGGGATCTTTCTGGGAACTTATGGAAAGCAGAAGACCTTTTTGCCTCAGGCTCCATGTCTATAGCACTGAAAGAAAGAAAGAGTGATTACCTGCCATTCAGTCTGGGAGCCACCTATCATTTTTCACCTACACAGTTTATTTTGAATCCACGGTAGAAGTCAGTAGAGTAAGTCCACATCATCACAAACAAACTCAGTGAAGTTTCTCTCAAGCAGATCTTAGAGAGCCAGAAACTCTAATAGCAATGACATGGTAGGCTTTAAAGAAATACTTGTGAAACCAAGGTCCTATTCTCTTTGTGTGATGTATTTACTTTCTCAGAAGTATCTCCGTTCATCAGCATCTTAGCAAAACAGGACACCAGAATAACTCTAGATGCAGTGAAACATCACCTATCCGGTGTGTCTCTCATGTACTGAATCTTCATTCCATGATTTACATAAAGTTGTTAAGAGTCAACTCAATTTCCGATATGCAAATGAGGCCTCCCCCAGCTTTCCACCACACACCATTCCCAAACCCCAGCAATCTGTTTGTCATTCTGCATGAACTATGGGACCTATTTGGAATACAAAGTAAGCTGATCCCAACTCATGAGAGAGATGGAAAGGACATCATTTTCTAACCTCTGTGGTTTCAGCAGTGTTCTGATCACTGATTAAAAATAAAATTCTGATAACAGTCAAGGCCATCACTTGGCATAAAGCAAGCCCAAACTGTGAGTGAGTTGCAATTTATCTTCCAATTTTGCCCTGCTTCCAGTCCCTGGATATCTCCTTAATCCCCATCACTCCACGACTATCACTCAAATTACAAGACAAATCCAAGGCCAGTTCTGTCTAGGTCTTGACCTTCGAGGGGCTAAGCAGCTCTCCAGAGCTTCCTTGAATCCCAAATAAGGAGATTATCTGTTTTAATCTTTATTCTTTTATATACCTTAATATGAAATTTAATTCCTATCATTTCCCTGCAAGGAAAATATTATAATCATTTGACAGACAAAGAAACTGAGGTCTGAGAAGTGAAGAAATATATCCAGTAGCTGGTGAGGCCAAGATGCAAACCCAGGTCTTTCTTTTCCCCTAAACCACAGTGCAGCTGCCATGCTGGGGCTCGTCTGTGCCATGTGTTACTTCTTTCTAGAGGTTTCCTACCCCCTCAGCTAAATATGATCGTAGAAAATATGGAAGGAGCAAACAGGACCGGCTGGTGATACGACTGTCTCTGCAACCACAGAAGGCAGGAGGACAAGGACTCTGTGAGTTAGCGCATTTCATGTGCGAAGGCCTGGGCCGTAGTATTCCATCTCTTCTCAAACACCACAGGGCAGTCCCAGCCATAGGACGCCCCCACAGGCAGCCTGCGCTTCATCTGGCCCACAGATGTATTTTCTTAGGTCTTTTTTCATTGAATTAAATTCCAACATCTAAAAATGAGATTTCATGTTATAATTACAATTTCTCTCTTCTCTGGAAAAACAAGATTTGGCAAGACAGGGCTCACATTCCCAGATGGCTACATCCCACTGAAGTGACAGCAGTGGCTGTCATCCAGGGCCCACATTCTCCAGTTTGCTATCATTCCCTTGTGAATCCCAGACACTTCACCCCCCTTACTGGTCCCAGGAGCTTGTGAACTGGGGACCTCCACACCTATTAGCAAGATGCATATATTCATTCAGCAAACGTCTTAGCCTCCTTTGTCATCAAGGCACAAGCTGTGGCAAAGGATGTAAGAGACGCAAGAAGTGTGAGGAGGCTGGGCTTCCCAGAGAGTGTGGACCAGTGAGAGTGGCAAGTGAGTACACATGTCCGCCAGGAGGTCAGGTCCACGGGTGGGACTGTATCCATCTTACCCACAGGTGTTTCCAGCACCTGGGAAGTAGCTGCCATGTAACTGCCTACTACATATTGTTAGAAGGGAGGAAAGAAGGAAGGAGGAAGAAGGGAGAGGAAAGAAGGGAAGAAGGATGTTTCAGTTCCTTTTAGAACATTAGGCAGGACATCAGAAAGAATTCAGCCTGCAGAACAGTCAATAATTGAGGCCTTAGAGACGAAATGCCACCAACTCCTCTAGGAATACAGAAAAAGAATTATTTTTATATAGTGGGATGGAGGAAGGCTTTCCAGAGGAGGAACAGTGTTTAAAAACATTCTCTCCCCTCTTTAGCAATCTGGATTGACCTGCTGAGATTGCTTCAACCCAGTAGAGGAACCTCAACCCCATGACATGCCTGGCCAGAGAGAGCTCAGAATCAGACCCAGGCTGTGGTTCCAGAGAAGGGGCCATGAGTGATAGGGACAGCCAGGGCATGCACGAGCTACCACAGTGGCAGCCTGTGCAAAAAAGTCCACACCAGAACCACTGCATGGGAGGAGGGGGACTGCCTTTATTTCAAAGTGGAGCTGTGCAGAAGCTGCCAATTTAGTACAGTGAAGCACACAGATCCCAGACTTCTGATCTGCCAGTGGGCAATTATCCTGTCTCACCCTGAGCCATTCATTCAATGATTGACAAGGTCCCCTAGCCACCCCTCGCTCCAGCCTGGCGGGCTGCAGCTTTCTCTCCCAGGGCCTCACTCTCTCTCCCCAAGGTAGGCGAATATCAGTCTGTTGAATCTCTAAGATCCTGATTCAACTCCAACAACACGCTGGGCTTTCCTGAGGCCTCCTGGTAAGAAGACACTGCTTATCTCCATTAACCTCTGACCCAGCTGAGATGAAACAGCTCCCATCTGTGGCCAGTGCCCTCCTCTCTGAACTAAAGCTAAATAAAGTGTGGGGGTGGGGCACAAGGACCTGCAGCAGCCCCAGACTTGCTGCCCCATCCCAGGAGAATGGCTGCCTCCTCCCTCTGTCTCTGTCCTCCCAGAGCCTGTTAGGAACCCCTCCAGGTGGCCCCTAGGTTAAAAACTACAGCTGGAAGAGGCAGTGCCCCCTAGGAAGATGGAAGGCCATAAACCCTCAAAGACTGTCCACTTGATTTATGTGATAATAATGGGAATGTTAATCTCCAAAGGCAAAGCCGTTCACCAAAAATTCCAGCCTCCTGGGTGCCCACACCTGCCTTAATGAGAATAGCCACCCCTTACTGGCTCTCATGTGGGCCAGGCTTTTTACATGTGCTGTCCTTTTTTAAGGACATGCCTCACTACATGCCAGGAAGCTATGTGCTGCTACCATGCTCATTTATAGATGAGGAAACAGAAGCTCAGAGAACTCAGGTAACTCACCCAGAATCACATGAACAGTTAAGGAGCTGTTCATTAGCACCAGTGGTCTAGGTAAAAGCGGAACCCAAACTTGTCTAACTCCAGCGCCTGTGCTTTGGGTTCTATTCCACACTTCCCCCACAATCCTACTTGGGGGGGAAAAATCCAGTCCGTGAAGATAATAATAATTCTGCAAATGATTCTGCTCTTTTATTCAAATATTGATTTAAGAGGCAACTGAATAGTAAGTCACTGTTATTTACCCTCTGAGAATTATAACTTGCTCAAGTTAATGTTGGGGACCTACTATGTGCCAGGTCATATTGGAATGCAATGCCAACCAAAAATACTGCAGGGGACACCACTAAATAATAGATAAATAATCGTATGTTTGTGTCTTTCCCTAAAATGTAAGGATTTTAATTTCCATAAGCACTAATTCTCTTTGATTAGAAATAATCATCAATATGAATTAAAAGTAATTTAAATAAAGAGAAACTAGGAATCTTTTCTTATTACCATGGTCTTCTGGTCAGTTGGTCAGCAGACTCAAAATGAAAGCAAGCAGGTGCTTGCTTTCCAGGTGGCCAGTTAGAAATATGAGATTATAAAAGAGGTTTTGTAAAAGAGGATAATTTAGAGAAACACTGTGAGGGGCTTAAAAAGGGACCCTTGGGAGTAGACTATCTATTTGTTTTATATTCTTACTGTCTGAGGCTTAATAGATGCTGGATGAATAAGCAAATGAAGGAATGGGTGATTTACAGAGTTTTTCAAGCAGAAGCTCTCCTGGGGATCTGCCACAGCTGGACACATGCACAGGGAGTTGGGGAGGGGAGTCATACCAACTGGGTGGCATGCAGAAATCAAATGCATTGGTAAAGGAAAATAAACTTTGAGAATTTTCTTTGTAGCTACCTAGGTACATTGCTACATATGTATTCCTTCATTGAACATAATGAGCTCCTGAAATCTGCATTAGTATGCCCATTTTATATACTAAGCAAAGTGGGGCTTCCAGAGTTGAACTGATTTACCTGCAATCATAGACCAAGAAAGCAGTGAAGCCACTGCCGGACCCAGATTTCTAGCTCCTTAGCACACTCCCCTTCTCCACAACACACAGAAGCGAGCTATGTTTTCTTCTGAGAAGGATGCTCCCCGGACCTCCAACTCAGGACATTCAAGTAGGCAGAAAGGAGGACAGGGCACGTGCCTGTCCCATAGTCTGCCCTTGAGGCACTGGACATTTGGGAAGGCAGACATTTCCTCTTGCTCAGATCCTTACTTCTAAAAGACAAAAGTAATTGCTCACTGTTCTGCCCATTAGCACCTCCCGCAGGGACTATAATGAAGAAATAAATGTAAAAGTAAATTTAAAGGGGCATTATTGCTGTTTGTAATTAATTTGTGTGGGGGTGGCTATTGGGTTTTGGGGTTTGTTTGCTAAAGAAGTGAGTTTTAGGAGGGTACTGGAAGGGAATAAAGCTGAAAGTGCATTGTTGAGAAAGATGTTTGCAATTTTCTTTAGATTTAAATTAGTCACATTATCCTTCAATTCCTTGTTCTAGCTAATCTAAATTGGTTATTACAATCAGGCAAGTTTGAAAAGTTAGTCTTGTGCAGAAACAAATGAACACTGTGTTCATTTACATTACTGTGTTCACTTTATTGCCCGATGCCAGATTCACTGACTGCACAATGTTTGCAAAAACCCCCAAAGTTCAAACGCCATGAAGGTTTGATTTGGCCTAAAATGGAGCTTTGCAGAAAACTAAATTCTGCAAAGGGCAGAAGGTGGGGGGAAGGGATGTTACCTAAAAACCCTTCCACATGCATAACCTTTTCCAACCCGGTGTGCTCTCTGAACCATTTTCGACACTCACCAGGTGGAACAAGGGTTCATCTCAATAAGGAAACAGGCATCATGATTCCGTACTGAGTCTGCACCTCCGCCTTCTGCTCTCTTCGTTTCCCCTGTTGTGAACATATGTGTTGGACCAAAAATTGAGACACATGGTTTGGCCCTGAAAAAAATTAAACTAAGACTATTATAGAAGATCTAGGGCATGTGTTCTCCAGAACATGCACAACAACCCAAAACTACATATACATTAGGTGCTTAATTAATGTCTGCCTTGAAAAAATCACATTTCCAAAAGACATCTTGAATTTTCTTCAGAAATCTTATCAACAGCTAGGTTTTGGTGGTTTTTGTTGTGGTTGTTGTTGTGGTTTGTTTGTTTGTTTGTTGGGGGGGGTTGCTTGTTTGGGGTTATTTTTCCCCCTAAATCCAAAACTACTTCAGGCTCAGGGCTATGCCAATTTGCCATATGGCTTTGCCTGGCCCACTTAATAAGTATCATCATTTTCTTTTTAAGGTTAAAATTAAATTTAAAAACAAAACCTGAGGGGTCCTACTTAGATCCTGGGAACTTTTCAAATACAGATAAAAATGTAATATATGTTTTCCCACTTGAAAAATAAATTACTAGTTTGATAAGTAAAGGGCTAATCTAAACATATCACAACAGTACAATGCTCCCAATGAAGTATTAACTGTTGGTTTGTTTAGATATAAAAATATATCTAGTCAAAATCAAGTTGCAGTTATAGGACTTCAAAGCAAAATAATTTGGCTGCACAATGTTGGTTCTAATCTCACATCAAAAGCAGCTGTTTTGTGGTCGGCTTATGAAAAGAAAACAATTCTTTTCAACCAATATGAAGCATGGGAAAACAAGGATAATATTTCTTGAAAACTTCAGAGAAATAGTGTCACACTGTGACACATACACGGCATTTCAGACTTTTTAAAATGTAAGCTGCCTGGGAGAAATTATGTTTCATGAAACAAGAACAGGTGTAAAACCCAAAGGGGGACATTCATTTTCATTTTTAAGACTTAGAGAAATGCATACTAATGAGAGAAATTAGCTAAGTCAAGACCAATTCTGGATTCTTAGGGGAGGGACAGGATTGGAGAACAGTAGTGGAAAAGGAAAAAATTCTAAAATGAAGTTAACCCATTTCATTCTCTGGACTTTAAAGTAGAACATTGCCTCTCAAACTTGAATGAAAATCCTGTTAAAAGCAGATCCTGGTTCAATGGATCTGCAGTGGGACCAGGGCATCTGTGTTTCTAACCAGTTCCCTAATGATATGGATGCTGCAGGTCTGTGGACCACACTTTGAGCAGCAAGGAAGTAGAACTTTTGACCTCTGAGTCCCTCCCACACATCCATCACTCCTTGCCAAAAGCCTAACTAGATGAAATAAACCACTGTCTGTAGCCCTGAAGGGGGTAAGGGCTATTTTCATGTGTTAAATGACCTCCCTTGGAGCCAACACAACAATATACAGCAAAACAAAACCAGGATTTCAATCGCAAAGACCAGCTCATTAGGAGCATATCATTAGAGAGATTTAGATGAAAGGCAAATGACACAGAGTGAAATGTGTGCTGGAGCTTTTACCTGAAGCTTCTGACTTCCCTGAAAAGTTTGGTGAAAAGAGTTGCCCAGGGAGAGAGCAGTGGAACCAGTTGGTGGCCAAAGTCATTATCAGCTCTGTCTTCAGGAGATTGAAAAATCAATGTGAGTTTGCACAACAAACGGCCGACTGGTTTGGAGGTGGGTTCGGTTTGTTTAGTGAAGATCTGGGATTAAATTATAGAGTTATTATAGAACTAAAGGTGACGTTTTAATATACAACTAACTACTTAACCTTTTACCAGAGTCTACTCATCTGTGTAAAGGAAAAAACAGTAACACATCCTTCCAAGGATGATTATGACAATTAAATTGACTTTTAGTAAAGTGATGAAAACAGGTCCCCATGGCAAGCACTACATAAGTACTGTGAAAGTTGTTGTTGTTGTTGTTGTTGTTGTTGTTGTTGTTGTTGTTAGGCTTATACTACATCAGTGTAGAATATCAAGGTATCTAGTTCTGGCACAAGAAGGTCAGCAGCTATTTAAATACATGTGGCTTCACTGGGAAAGTCATCCATTGAAAACAATCAATTAATTTAAAACTGGTGACAGTTCCTCAGCAAGTACATACTACAATTCAGAGACAGTCTTTTAGAGGCCGGGGGGAAGCTACTACTATCTAATTCCATATTCAACACAGAAACAATAAAATTGAAAAATCATCTAAAAAGTAGTTATGAGGCCTAGATTATTATAAGAAGAAATAGATGATTTTCAAATTCCAGATTGGAGACAATTACCCTTACCTTAAGAGCAGTAAAGAAACCCAGTGATTAAAAAAAAAAAAAATCAATATTCTGTTGATGCAAATTTTTAGAGCAATTTAAAAATCAATATTTTCTTGACAATCCCCCAGATGAAGCCCACAATAGCCAGTACTTAGTCAAAAAAGAGCATAACTCTGCCGTGGGGTTGTAATGTTCAATTTTTCAGGAGATCAACCTATGTTAATTAGTGATGGGTTCGGGGTGTGAGTGTTCATGATACGGGTATGTAACTAGTCAGAGAGGTCGGGCACTTGACGATGTTGGCATTGCTCAGTCATAAATGGTTTTCAGAGGCATTTGCCTGATCATTTTAGCTCAGGGCTCCAAATTTCAGGAGACTCTTCACTGACAGTAATGACTCCCACGTGCCCCTGGGAGAGCCCATTTTTCCATAAGAGGTGAGGTCTGGAAAGTATGTTATAAAAGAGAACTGAGCTGGGACTGGAAAACTGTGGAGCCCCCTGGAACAGACCTCGATATTGGGCAGGAGTTTCATCCAGTTTGATCACCATGATGACCACAGCCCCCAGAAGAGGGAACGAAGGAACAAGCCTTACTATGTAAATCCAACCACTGGGCTTCATTTCTCCCATTAGCCCAAAAGGGGTCTAGAATCATCTTGATCTCTCTCCATTAGCATTCATTAACATCCGTCCATTAACATTCTAGGATTTTACAAGTGCTGTTCTGTGGAGAAGAAACTTCACTGGAGAGATTCTTCATGAAGTCTAAATGAATATTAGACTGTTCTACAGATTTCTTCCTGTCCATGTATAAGCAACAAAAACAGTAACAGTCTGCATTATAATCACCCTCCAACTGATAAGAGATACCCAGGCCCATTTTGGGCTGGGCAAGTGGGAGCCTCCTGCTTCCGGGGCATTTTATACCAAGCTGTGCTTGAATGTATGAAAGGCTCAACTGACTCCAAGGGAGGCTGGACTTCTCAAAATCTTGAGCATCTTTTTCTCCAGGCCAAAGAGGTGATCCCAAATGAGAAGCCAAATCCAATGACATTTCTCAAAGGAAAAAAGGTGCTCCTCTGCTGAGGAGACCTACAGCACAAGGCTTTGTCTCAACTCGTTACAGTACCTGGCCATGCACACACAGCCCTGCGTCACTCCCTGACCTCTCTGACTAGTCACATACCCATGTCACGAACATCACACCCTGGACCCCTCTCTTCACAGCCTTTATCCCAAGAACATTTCCACATTTTTGTAATTATTTTATTACACTAGATTCTAACTTCACTTTGCTTACCACTGTCTACCCAGCCTTTGGCACTGAACCTGGTGCCTACTGGACACCTAATAAATGTTCAATCAATGGACAGATGATTTAAGTGGTTAATCTGACTAGGAAAATATGGGGAATTCCCAAAACATCCAAAGAGCCCTTCTAATTCTGTTTAATAAGCCCTGTGGACTTTGTATAGCACACTAATTCAGGAAAAGCAATCTCTAAATCAATTGGCTACCCTCACATAACCAAACTAAAATATAGTTTGTAACTATATTTTACTTCCACAGCAGTGTAACAATAAAAATAATAATAATAAGTGTTCCAGGTCATTTCAGACCTGGTTCAAACATTGACTCTTCCATACAGCAGCTCTGCAAAATTACTGACTCTCTATAAGGCTCAGTCTTCTCATCTGTAAAATAGGAATGAGGAAAGATGAAATGAGGATAGATTTAGGGTCATATATGGGCTTATTGGAAAAAAGAAATGAGTATAGACACAGAGAGCTTAGCAAAGTGTGGGACATAGGACGAGTGTTCAGAATGTGTTACTCTTCTTAAATATCATTTCACCATGTCTCAAAATAAGCTATGGCAGGCATGTAGCTATCAGGAAGCCCTTGAAAATAAGGATTTTCAAATATTTTCAATTCTGTGACCCCTTCTACACCACCAGCACATCATGCCTGCCTCTTCCCATTTTAGTTTTGATAATCTTGCAATTAAGTGAGAAATATCTTGGATGAAATATCATAAATAATTATTAGCTTGCACCAGAGAGAGAGAGAGAGACATGAGGAAGACCCCAATCAGAAGTCACCTGAGCACCAGGTCCTTAAGAACCACAATGAAAGAAGAAAGAGGTGACCTGATCCAGAGGTCAGAGGGTCACTTACCTTTACTTTAACTTTCTCAGCTAGCCCCAGGCCCCCACAGACACTGCCCTCCTGATAAAAAAAAAAAAAAAAAAAAAAAAAAAAAAAACCTCCCAGAATTCATTTGCCTTGTTCCTGGGATAATGTGACAGTTAAAATAAGATCCTGTCTCTATCCAGGGGACCACAGTGAGTTTGAGGGCAAGATTAGTAAACTTCAAAAGCTTAGGAAGGCTTGATAAGCCAAGGGGAGGGGTGGGAATATTTATTTAAAAGCTTTCAGTCCCTGAAATATTCCATCTGAGTCCCCTTATTCCCCCACCTTCCTTCCCCTTGACCTTTCTGTGACCTTCTCTCAGCTCTTGAATCTTCTTGCTTTGGGTCAGCTGTATCCCCAGCCATAATACCAATTTTTGCCTAGTTAAGGTTCCAGAGACGCATCCCTTTCCTAGCGTCCCTTGAGGGTTTAAAAAAAGGGATCAACATTTACATTGGTAAAAGATACTCAGCTGTGGGGAGGGCTTGATCTTTTTTACAACCATCCCCGCAGCTGTGCTGTCTACTTCCCCCACCCACGACAAACAGGCCCTCTGCCTTCTTGGAAATAACTCTCCCAGAAGAGCCAGGGACACTCTATCCCAGTCTCACAAAGCACAGATAAATGGAAATCACGGATGTCCCATAACCAGATGGGACGACTTCAGTGGAGTCCACAAATCCAGGAAAAGAGAGCAAGGAGGGACAGAAAGCCATACTGCTCAGAGAGGGGCATCAGTGCCAGGCAGGGACAGACAAAAGAAGGGAGGTTCTTTGTTGGGGGTCATAGGTGGGAAATAGTCTTTCCTGACATTCCTCCCCTGAAATAAACAAGCTAATCTCCCATTGCGCCTCTCTCTCTCTCTCTCTCTCTCTCTCTCTCTCTCTCTCTCTCTCTCTCTCTTTCTCTCTCTCTCTCCCTCCCCCCCTCCCTCTCTCTCTCCACACACATATTGATTTTCAAGAATATGCAGCAAATAGAGGATGACTCAACCCAAAATTCCTGGTTAACAATTCAGGTCCAAGTGGACCTCATCACAAGCTACACACACACACACACACACACACACACACACACACACACACGAATGGGAAGAGGGGTGGTTTGTTTAAGATAAAAAAAAAAAATGCTTCTTAAAAATACAACCCTAAAGTCACTCAGAGGTCAGCTTTAAATATGCTTTAGAAAAAAAATGAAATCTAACATTGCAAAAATAAATATCTTATACAAAGCTTAAACATAGTCCTTGCTACATCCAGAATAAAATTCCACATTATTACTATTTAAAACACTGCATGCTTGCATATAAACTTTGTACCCTAACATGCGCTTTTCTGTTGTCATAGCAAACCATGGCTCACAAGGAACTTTTAATGAGTCACCAGATTAATGAAGGAGACGAGACAAAAAGACAGTAGATGATAGTGTGACAGGTAAGCAACCACAACAAAAAAATGCATAAATTAGTAGCAATATATCCCTACAGTGTAAAGTATAATAGGTAAAGCATTATGGACTACCTCTTTCAACACAGATAAATCTTTAAAACATAATTTTGAACAAAATAATCAAGGTATAGGCTTCATACAGTCTAATCCTATTTATATAAATTTTAAACTATGCAAACCTTGACTATACACTATTTATGTGAAAATACATGTGTTTGTGGATATATTAGTAAAGTATGCAAAAAAATGTGCAAAAAAACTACGAATGCTAAATTCAGAGTACTGTTTTCCTCAGGGAAAGGAACACTCAGGAAACATAGACTTTAAAATGCTGTATCTGTTTTATTTATTTTTAAAAGCAATGTGAAACAAAAGTAGCAAAAAATAGAGACATTGCAGTGAGTATACAGTGTTTATTACTTTGTTTTGTTTTGCGACTTGCTTGAAATATTTCATCATAAAAATGTTAGGAATCTCAGACAAGATCTTCACATGGCACCCTGAATTCTTTCATGAGCTCTTCATGTTTCTGGAATGACCTGGGGCAGGGACTTTGGGGTCCAAGAGACACTATATCTCCCCAGTACAGTCCTAACCAGCCTTAGCCAAGAGCACTGGGGTCAGGGGACTAGCTCTTTTAGGCTCTTGTGAAATCACCCCACCCAGAGGATTCTCAATAAAAGCAGCATTGAGTATCTAAAAGCTTCCGTTAGGAACTCTTGGACAGAAACAGAATTTAACAAGCCCCTTTCAGACTAAACATAGATACCAGCAAGCCTGGTCTTTAATTGCCAATTTCACCACCGGAATGATGACAAATGGCTCTCACCCAAGTTCTGATGCTGGCAAGCTTCAGAATCTTGTGCAAGACCATCACCTCTTCCAAGACTCAGGTACCTCGTCTGAACCCAAATGACCTCAAAGATGTGACTTTGAAGAGTCCATGGTTTGAATCTGAGAATAGAGAAGATGAAGCAGGTGTAGATTGGCAACAAACATCATTTCCCAACCATAATTTATTCTAGAGATGCAGGTAGTCCTGCCTCCAGACCCCTTCCCCAAACACATGTCCTTTTCCCTCACCCACCTTCTCAAGCTCAAATTCCCATGTAGACCCTCCTTCAGATTCAATGCCATAGGAAAATGCAGTCAGTACTGTACCTGGGACTAGAATCACACCTTCACCTCAACAACACACATTTTCTCTTTTAATTCACACACGGTCATTTTTAACGCAGATAAGAAAAGTAAGGCTTAGAAAGCTTACATGATTTGCTGAAAATAACACAGTTCTGAAGTGAGAAACCCATGCTTCCAGGCCAAGTCTTCAGAATTTCAAGCTTGAGATTCTTCTCGCGACATATTGCCTCAAATTAGCCTTAACGCCGGGAATGGAATCTCAAAAGAAAGCCAGAATGAGAGAGTAGAAAGAAGAGTTAAGGGAAGAAAGGACTCAGAACTGGGTCTGCACCCAAAGTCGGGATGAAAAGAAGGCAGGAGGCTGAAAAATCCTGTCTTATTTTGTCACCTTGCATAAGGTTAGTTCCCTTCAAAACCTTATGAGTTTTAACATTGCAAAGATTGACATGGGGCTAAAGACAAGCTACCAAGGTGTGCAGGACAGTTATTACATAAAATTATGTTCTTCTCCAAACCTTCCTGCCACAAGCAAGCTGAAACATTAACGGAGCTAACAAATGATTTGTGTAAATTGACATGTGCAATTTTTGGCACCATAAGTAGGCAGCAAATGACAGTGATGATGGACATGGTGATGACAGTGATGGTAAGGACTGAATCAAGGAATGACCGAGGTCACTCCAAAACATCTCATAGAAAACTCTATCATGCAAACCCGGCAGGTGCTCTGCAGGCTTTCATTATTCATGATCTTTTCAACACTTAAAATTATTTTAACATGATCCAATTCTTCCTCTGCCCAAGATGCTAGGATCATTCTGAAGCGTTTGATAGCATATACTCCTCCCTGTCTCTTGCTAGGAAGATATCTAGATGTATCCATAAGGCAAACAACAGCAAGTAAGCAGGGCCTGTCTCCACGTTTCACCCCATTGGTCTATCTATCTACTTACCTGTGAGTAGAAAACAGGAAAAGGGAATGGATGAATGGGTGCTTCCACGTATTATGCAAATAAAATGGACACTTTCAACAGAAACAGAATTCTTGTAGTTCCCTCTTGTTGCAGAATTCTTTGTTTTATTGCAAATGCCCTAATATAAGGCAAATGTTTTCTTTCCCTTACCTGAGCTTATCTCTTATAGACAGAATATCCCTCATATTAAACTCCTTACAAAATCTTGCAAATCACAAGGTATTTTCTCAATAATTTTATTTTGAACTGCAAAGTGCTTTGAAGGGAAGGCACACAAACCTAAAATAGCCTCAGTCCATGCCTTCTTAGGGTCCTTATAGAAGTCAGCATGTAATCAGGAAAAAGAGAAACAAAGGAAGTTTAACCTGAATGGATGTTAAGGTTAAGATTTGTATTTGCAACTATGGAATGTAGTTAAAAATAATCAACAAGCTTTTAAAATTAACTTTTAAGAGCAATATAATAAGTGGCTATACTTTGGATATCACCCACATATACTTAGATGACAATGGAAAACAAATTTTTTCTCATGTCAAATAAATAAATACTTGTGACTTGACACTGCAATTCTTGTGCTCGCATTAAACATCACTTCTCGGTCTTTTAGCTAAGATCAAGTGTGTTCACATTAAAGAAGAATTCAAAAGTGTTGGTTCTCAAACTACTTTGAAATGAAAATGATGACACTGGCAAACTGTTAGGTCACTCAAATAAAAGGTTGGGAAAATAATACATGCGAAAATTTTTGAATAAAATTGTTTCAGGAAACTGAAAGTGAAAGAAAGGAATTTTGCTACATTAATATATTATTTTAGGTAGTTTATTTTAAATAGAGATGAGTACTTTTATTAATATTAGTTGGCATTTTATCTATATTCCTAAAAACATGTAAGAAACTTTCAAATTGGCTGGATGTTCTTTTGGGCCCTAAATTTTCTTATTTGAGTGTATATGGTGGATTCTAGTTGAGCATAATGAGACTTCATATAAAAACAAAGACAAATTGCTTTTTTGAGGCAAAAGAGGTGGGGGCAACCTGAGTGGAACAGAGAAGGAGACTCAAAAGCAAGAGGTCATTTGCAGGAGGCTCCCTATAAAATCGGCAGAGTCTGGGACCTCCCTCAGTCTGACCTGCTCTCACAAGCCCCTACAGAAATCCCCTCGGAACACATTTCACAAAAAGATCTTGTTCCACCAGTCTCACAAGTGGATTGCTCTGAATGATATCACCTCTATCCCAAATCAGGCCAGTGATTCCCAGCAGAGAACATTTTGTTGTGTTTTGTCTCATTTCCAACATCCCCAAAAGTCTAAAGAGGGGGCACCTAGCAGCTTTGACAAAGTGGAAAGCTAGAAGAAGGAAACATAGTCCCTCAAGATTCTTAGGATATTTCATTCCAAAGACTCCATTTCTACCCAGAACCATAAAATTTGGGAGTAAGACAAAATCTTAGAAATTGTCTATGATACACTTCTGGTTCAAGGAAGAAAAACAGGATAGTGTTCTTTTCATGTTTTTTAACTTGTCTTTGCAATAAGACATATTTCCTTTAGGATCCTAAAAAAGATTATCAGACATTTTCCCTGTCAGGTAGAAGTGCTCGTTCCTCTTGACATTAAAATAAAGAGGGTCTGGCTCAGTGGTAGAGCAATTGCCCAAAATGTGCAAGCAAGGCCCTGGGTTTGATCCCCAGCATGCCCTCACTACCCCCTCCACACACACACAATGAGCATATTTTCAAGTGACTGCTAGCTTTGATTTAAAGAAGAGGTAGACACATTTTCACACCTGGCTGGCCTCACCACCTCCACAAGAGACATCTGCAGGCTCCTCCCTGACTCCATGTCATATGGTGACCATTAGGGTCACCACAATTAAAAGTCCATTTCCAGGAGCTAAGCAGACCACTAAATCATCCAGGAGAGGAGAGGTGCCAGGTCTGAGAGAACAACTGTGAAAGAACTGGGTCCCATGCAATCGAGTGGGAAGTCTGACATCCTCAAGCCCAAATCTTCTTTTAGCTCTGCTATTTTTTAAGTCAAAAATACATTAATAGATCCTAAATAACATTATACATGAGATTTTTAAACTTAAAGACTATCTAATTTTGCTATGTTAAGTCAAGAATTAGTTTTTTGTGCAGGTAGGTAGCTGAGAGAAAGAGAAAAACAGAGAAAGAAAAAACTTTCTCAGTCCACATTTCAGCTAATAACAGGGCAGCAGAAAATGAAGGTAACTAGGGAACCACTAGCCCAAACTTCATAAGAACAGAAATGACAAAGAAGCAAAGGATGAATGATCCCACATATTACCCACATCTCATCCCTTGGGAGCAATATTCAAACTTAGCTAGATATTATAAATAAAACTCTGACTACTTTGAGCAATATTCAAAGCAATAGACATGTAGAAAACCGAAAGTACAAATTTTTAATGAAACATAAGCTGGTTGAGATGAAATGCAATACACTAGATGGAATGAAATCCATAATCACACAAGTCAATCCCTCATAACATAGTGATACACTGCCTAATGATGTTTCCGTCCACGACTGATCATATAAACCCATGGTCTCATAAGATTGTGTCACCTAGCGATGTCATAACCATCTTAGTGTAAATACACTCTATGATGTTGGCATAACAATGAAATCATCTAACAATGCATTTCTCAGAATATACTCCATTAAGCAGCATGTGGGTGTGATTCTCTTTATGTATTCTTTAAAAAATAAAATGCAATAGACATGAAGGAAAAATAATGAGACTTCTTAAAGGGTTCTCAGAAAGGAAAAGTGTACCTAGAAAAGAACAGGCTGAGGAAAGAAGAATGGGGAAGATTAAGTCAGTGAAAGGAACAGGAGATTGGGGAAAGTGGTTTGGAATCTGGAACCTTAGTCATTAAGCAACTAACATCAGAGTCAGTTTTGACTTGAACTCGAGTTACTTCTGCAATATATCCAAGAATTTGTATTTTACCAAAGGACAAAGGAACCCATACCAGGAATGAAATAGGACAAGAACCTATGTGAGGTCGTGAATCGCTATCACCATGAGAATCATGTGATACTGTGATACTGGCCTTGCCCTGGGAATCCTCCCACTGTGGGAAGTAGGTTTTTTCCCTTCTAAATGTCCGGCTGGTGAATGACGTGCTGATGCATCATTTCATTCTTATTCATTGGGAAAAGGAACAGCAAAGAACAGAAAACTGACCAATAACAGTTCAACTTAGTCTGTATGGAAAGTGTAATCTAAAACCTACTGAGACAAAATTATCCTCATCCTTCCTTTCTGGGCTGATCAAATCACAAAAGCTACAGTTTTGCCTTGGTTTAGATAAAAGGAATAAATTTGTTTCTTCACCCATGTGCTATGCATCATGAGGTCATCTTTAGTACCTCCTGAAAATTCTAATACCAATTCCTAGTGAGCATTTAAAAGTTTTGAATTTGATGGGGGAGATGTTGTTTTGTTTGGGGGAGGGGTATTAGGGGTTTTTGTTTTGTTTTTGCTTTTGGAATTTGATTTTTTAATTGCTTGATAGAAAGGGATCAAAGCAAATTTTAAAATCACACTCTCTTTCTTAAATTTGACAATAGTAAGCGTTAACAAGGATGTATAGCAACCCAAGCCCCCATATCTTATGGCAGGGATTGTGTGGCAGATTAAGGATGACAGTCGCAAATTGTTATCTATTATCCTTACTCAAAGAGATTTAGGTATATGTCCTCTTCCCTTGATTCTACACAGGCTCTGTGACTATTTTAACCAATAGAATGTGGTAGAAATTAAGTGATGCAAGTTTTTAGATCCAGACCTTAAAAGACTGGCAGTTTCCACTTCCAGCCTCATGAACATCTGTTCTTGGGACTCTGAGCCACCATATAGGAAGTCAGACTACCCCAAGGCCACCACTAATTGAGAACCACAAGCCAGGTGGACAGGCACTCAAGGACAAGATGCCCTGAGGAGATGTAGACCAAAGAGAACCAAGGTGTAGACATTTGAGTGAAGAAGCTGTCCTAGACATAAAACTTCCAGTCCCAGCAGCCTCAGTTGATGCCCTATGAACCAAAGTCAAACTGCTCAGCCAAGCCCTTCCGACTTTCTTGACCCACAAAATCATGAGCAAAATAAAATTGTTTTAAGTCACTCAACTTGGGGTAGTCACTATGCAGCATTAAATGGCTAGAATCTAATGAAATTGATACAATCACTTTAGGAAACTATTTGTATCATTTCATAAAGTTGAAGATGGGTATACCTATGACTCAATGATTTCACCTCTGCAGAATCTGATGTACATGTGCACTATGAAATAACAATAAGAATACTGATAACAAATGTCCATACTAGAAAACATAAACCAGAAAACACTCGAATATCCATTAAGAGTAGAACAGATGAATATGCATGGTATTTGCACACATGGAAGTCTATGGTAATAAAAATTCATGAAGTATAGTTGCATACATCCACGTGATGATACCACACAATAGGAGAAAAAACATAACCTGAAAGAACAAGGCATGTGATGAAAGAAAATTTAGAAAATATATTGCTCTATGTATTCCATGTATACAAAGCAAAAAAAAAAAATGAAATAAGCACCTCGTATATTTATATGATTTTTCGTGTGTGTGTGTGTTGTTATTGTTGTTGTTGGTACTGGGGATTTAACCCAGAGATACTTTACCACTGGGTGACATCCCCAGCCCCTTTTATTTTTTACTTTGAGGCAGGGTCTCACTAAGTTGCTGCAGTTAACCTTGAACATGTGGTCTTCCTGTCTCAGTCTCCCAAATTGCTGGGATTACAGGCATGCAACACCACACCCAGCTTGATTTTTCTTTTCAAGTTTAAGCAAAGGAATAATACTAAATTCAGAATAATGGCTAGTTCTGAGAAGGCACAGCGTGTGGTTATGGAAGAATACCCAGGAGTTTCACAAATATTAGTATATTCTGTTTCATAAGATAGTGGGAACAAGGGGTACGGGGAAAGGTGATATTACTCTTTGAACCAGGGTTGGCAAACTTTTTCTGTAAAGGGAAAGAGAATAAATATTTTAGGTTTTGTGGAACATGAACAATCTCTCACATTGTCTTCTTTAGGTTTCTTCACAATTCTTTGTAACTGTAAAATCCATTCTCAGCTCAGCTCTACAGATGTCAAAGGCAAGATTTGGTCCACAGATCGTAGTCCATCAATCCCTGTTTTAAGTTGTTTATCTTTGTTATTCTGTCCTTTGAGTATGTAATATACTTCTCCCCACTCAAAAAAAAAAAAAAAATCAAATAGACAAAAATGAAACAGGAAGTTTCCAGAGAAAATATACACATTCTTTCTAGCCCAGATCAAAAGTCCATCCATTAAGCTCTAGTCCCTTGGCAGCCCCTCCACACCACTTCATCTTAAAAAAGAAATCCCCTGTCTCTGCTTCACAAAGGAAAAAAAAGTAACAAAATGATGCAAAGCTATTGTCCACTCCGGACTTTAAGCAGATTCTAAATGCCAAAGTCAAAACTATAATAGTAGTTCAGACAGATTTGGCAGCAAAAATCACAGGTAAAATTCACAGGTCAATTTCTGGTTTGGCAGAATGATATTATCATTAACTGAAATCATCCAATGAGTGTCTGCTCTCAGTTCCAAACTAATATTTCCTGATCCTTACTATAAGCCAGACACCAGTATCACACTGTATGTGTAATTTTGTCTTATTTCTCACAACAATCCCACATGGTGGGTACTATTATTAACCCACTTTTACTATGATAGAAACAGAAGTACTCATAGATTAAGTCACTTGTTCAAGGTCACATAACTAGGAAGTGATGGGGGCTGTATCCACACCCAAGCCATTTGGATCCGGAGCCCACACACTTAACCATGACTCTATTCTAATAGTTTAACACATTTTTCTCCTACCACAAATGAAGTAGTATTTTTAGTTCCATTCTACAGATTTAAAAAATCTGTGTTTGCAACTGGCCCTGGTCCAAGAAGCATGACTGGAGCCGGGTCTGGCACTGATGCTGCTTGTGCTGGTGACACCCTGCTTTGGCTTATTTAAGGAACACTTTACAAGTCTCAGCTTGTCGGTGATGGGTGAAGAGCTGCTAAGAAAACACAGGTAGATCTTTCTTCCACAATGACAGACTGCAATCCTTCATCAAGGCCATGTGAAAAAAGTTGTCCTCCACCTCCAAGGGCCCAAGCTTGGTCTTTGAGGAGAGTTTGCAGGTCATGAAGTTTATTGCTGAAATAAGGAGAGAAACTTCGTAGTTACAGAATGGAAAAATAATCACCCTTCATTCAACCAAAGCCAGATGGAGAATTGTCATTACCATTTACTCAACATTATAAAGCACCTACTGCATAGTACTACCCTTGATAGATGCGGAGATAAAATGACTAACATGTCACAGTCCCCCTCCAGAAGCTTGGAATGTCTCCCCTGGACCCCCAGGGGGATGTTTCTAAAAGAACCCAAGTGAAAGGATCCAGTTCTTTAGGCAGAGGGATGACAACTCTGGGGTCACTCTGGCAGCCTTGCCAACACCCTCCTCCCTGCAGCTGGGGCAAAAGGCAGAAAACCCATCAGTGATGAACTTCCCTGGGGTATTTCACTCATGACAATGGTTTACAACAAATACCTTTTCTCCTGAGCATAGGGTGGGGATGGGGCAGGAAGAGAAAGGAGGGTGTTTGTTAGGAAAACAGACCTTGGGATGTGCAGTTTCAGGATGTGAATGATTCCAAAGTTTCCCTTTGGTACCTTAAGCTCAGGTTACATAAGAATAGCACATCTGCTCTAAATCCATCTACACCCTGCCTGGGTAAAACCTCCAAACTATAAAGAGCCAGAAAAATGGTCAGTATTATTTCTGCTTTTGCTACATGGATGAGTTGGGGAAGTGAAAGGAGAAAGATTATGCCAGAGGCCATTGCCTGGGAGATTAAGAATAGTTTTGTTCAAGACTTTCTTCTGCTACCAATTATCTCTATGCTGGGGAAACCTCTTTCCGCACTGGAGAAATTTCAAGGGCCCTAGCCTAAAAGAAAGGCTGATGAAAGGAGCAATGTAGAAGCAGGGGGCACAAGGTGGAAATGTCCCAGGGAGGAGGTGTCACAAAAGGCACCAAGCTGTTGGCTTGTAGGTTCCAATGTATTCACACACTGATGCTAATTCCAGGGCCAGCTGCTAGCTCCTTCTCTGCCCAGCTGCTCTGCACTGCACAGAGCCTAAGTACACTCAATTTGGCATACTCAAAGGACCTCTAAAGGGAAAAGAAATCTCCCCTTTCTCCTAATGGCAGTAGAAATTATCTTTCCAGTGAGTAGCTCAAATGGGCCAGAAACACTCTGTGAAGACTGCTGCCATTTAAATACTGAAGTCCCATTTCAAAATAAGCCTCTATGGTTGACTCCCACCCAGGGCTGTCCACCTATTCAGCTGTAGGTCTCCAGTTCAAGAAATGCACAGGATGTTTCTCTGCTGAGGAAGGCACCATGCTGTCAGTGGCTTTGCAACGTAACCAGGTATTAGAAGCACATGAAAAGCTTATAACGCAAATCCTCAGACCTGAACCCTGACCTAGCAAATCTGAATTTCTAAGAGCAAGGCTTGAGAATTTATACAATTTTAGAGCTCCTCGGGTTGAGAGCAATTCCTTGGAGATTGTTAGTCAAGGGCCTAACAATTCACGAACCTGAAACTAATTCACACTCAGGATTAAATGAGCAATAAAATTTTACCTTATAGGTTTCTACATCTTAACTGGACTCTGGTCTAAAGGAAAGAAATGACCCTCTAACAGTGGGAATTTAAATCCATTTGTAGGGTTCATGGAGATTATTTTGATGAGAATATAGATATGTATAATCCGATATATAGTTAAAGCATCCAATTTTTTTAATATTTTGTTCCAGCACCTTCATATGCATTTATGTATTATAAAGTCACAAGTCCCAATCTAGGACATAGAATGTATGTGCATTGTGCCTATGAGTGGCCTTTATTTACTTAAAGTCCCTCGGCAGTTTTTATTGTGATCAAGATCACAAATAAAATAATCGAACAGAAACAAAACATAAAACAGTGAAAAAGGAAAAATGATGGAAACTTTTTTCAAATGAGAAATCAATTAAGCATGAATTAATCATGATTTAGGAAGTGCAATTTGAAAACTAATACAGATTCATTCTTCAGTATGGAAGAGCTTACAAAACTCCATAAGGATGAAGTCCCTGACTGGGGAGACTAGGAGCAGCAAGAAATATTTAGGGGGCAGTGGCAAAGGCCAAGCATCAGGATCAGAAATATGGAAAAAGGCATGAGAACCCTGAACAGGAGCATTGAGGGGTTGGTAATACCTGGGGACGCTCTTCCTAGAGTTCTCCATACAGTCTCCACTGACAGTGTCATGGCCAGAATCAAAATGATAAGGACACTCATTCACCCATGTTTAGCCTGGGCATTGCTCAGCTAAGTTCTGCTGTGCATGCGGCAAAGCCACAGGACTCTGGGAAGCTGGGGACCTGCCAGAGGAGCTCAGGAATCTTGAAGATGTCCATGTGCTCCCTCTCTCAGGGCCAAACCTATGGTGGGAGAGTAAAAGACCTCTAACAGGAATGAAGGGTCAGAAAATAGAGATGTGATGCATTACACCCTCAGGAGCACAATCTCAAAAAAAATCCCGGATCTGCTTAAGAACCATTGAAATTCTCCTGCTTCCTTATGTGGGAGGATGGGAACTCTTATTCAACTAGGAAGAAGAGGAAGTGACATGAAGAGTCCTGAAGAAAATGTGAGATAATAAGCCAGAGGGAAGAAGCCTAGGAATCAAAATATAATATAAATAAAACGTTCATTCACTCCAGGCTTATTGAACACCTTCTTCCCTCCTTAAATTCCAAATTTGAGGTGGCCTAAATGTTGAAGTGGCCCAAGTAGGGCCTTCTCTCCAACCCAAGTCTTTAATTTCACTGGTGTTTCCCTACTACCATGTCCCATTTCCCATCCATGATTATTCCCACTCCTGGAGCCTAGAGGGATTATTAAGTGGAGACTCAATTTGGAATTAGAATGAGGAACTCTTGTCCCTATAGATATAAATACATGTTATTATGAACAAGAATTTTACTGTATTAAGAGTCAGTTGCGTATAAACCAAGGAGTGGGATAACTGGATCAAAAGGTGGGTCCATTCCAAGTTTTCTGAGGAATCTCCACACTGCTTTCCAGAGCGGCTGTACCAATTTGCAACTCCACCAGCAATGTACAAGTGTGCCTTTTTCCCCACATCCACGCCAACATCTTTTATTGCTTGTGCTCTTGATAATAGTCATTCTAATTGGAGTAAGATGAAATCTTAGAGTTGTTTTAATATGCATTTCTCTAATTACTAGAGATGTTGAACACTTTTTCATATATTTATTAATCACCTGTATATCTTCTTCTGTAAAGTATCTGACCAGTTCCTTGACCCATTTGTTGACTGGATTCTTTGTACACAATGGAATATTATTCAGCCATAAGGAAGAATAAGTAGATGATGATATATATAATGGGGGTGGGAGGGTGGGGGTGAGAGAATAATGGAGGAACTTTAGATTACATAGAGGGAAATGAGAGGGAGAAGGGAGCAGGGCTATGAAAAATGGTGGAATGAGAGACACAATTACCCTATGTACATGTATGACTACATGAATGGTGTGAATCTACATCATGCACAGTCGTAGAAATGAAAAGTTGTATCCCATTTGTGTACAATGAATCAAAATGCAGTCTGTAAAAATAAAAAATAATTTTAAAAAAGAGTCAGTTGACATTCTATTTAACGTTCTATGGGAAACACAATTTTAGTTCCCAGCAACCAGTTTTTCAAATAATCTCTTAGAACAAATGATGTTGGTGAATTGGATATTTCCTCTGTGAAAAAAATGACTAAAGAAGCCTAGAATACAGGAAGCGCTAGGAACTGAGTAACAATGCCTTGGAAGAAAATTGCAAGATGGGAATTTTTTAAACTTAGAATTAAAATGCAAAGCTTCTGGTTTCCTTACTCTTTCAGATCATCCCATTTGGCTGTGAAAACTTCTCCCTCCCAATCTACACTTGACTCTTAACAGTTTAAGACCTCATTAAATTTATTTTTGTTGGTTAAGTCAGCCCTAAGAAGGTTATTCTGTTAAACAGTGACATTTTATAGAAAACGGGAACTAGTAACATTGGTAACAGCCTCCCCATAAAACCTGTGATGACACCCCTCAGAAGACTCTGTGACTGGTTGCAGGGAAGCATACCTGTAGTCCCAGCTACTCCTTGGGAAACTGAAGCAGGAGGATCTGAAGTTCAAAGCCAGCCTAGAAAACTTAGCCAGACATTGTCTCAAAACAAAATTTGAAAAGGTTCGGGGATGTAGCTCAGTGGTAGAACACTTGCCAACCATGTGTGAGGCCCCAGATTTGATCCCTAGTATTACACACACACACACACACACACACACACACACACACTAAAGGCACCATGGACTCATCAGATGTGAACTTTTGATTTCCTGGTCTTCTCTCCTGGGACTTGGGACAACACAGAGACTGTTCAGCAAAGCCTCTCAAAGTGCCAAGTCACTGCCTGCCGCATCTGCTGACAGTAACACATCTTTGCTTCTGCCCTTTGCTGGGAACCACATTTATTTTTATTTTATTTTATTTTATTTTATTTTATTTATTCATTCATTCTTTTATTTGGACCAGGGATTGAACTCAGAACCCAGGTGCACTTGGCCATTGAGGCACATCCCCATCCCTTTTTAATTTTTGTGACAGGTTCTTGCTAAATTGTTTAGGGCCTTGCTAAGTTGCCGAGGCTGACCTTGAACTTGCGATCCTCCTGCCTCAGCCTCCTGAACTACTGGGATTACAGGCATGCACCACCACACCTGGCACAGGAACCACATTTTCTATTGCTGCTTGTGACTGAGCCCAACCCTTGCCATGAACTCTTGGACTTTGCCAAACCAGGTTTTCAGTAAGGTTAGCAATAGCTCCCCCGTGCCTAGATACATAAGATTCAAGTCTCAGTTTCCCCATCTCTAAAATGGTCACAATAGAAATTTTGGCCTATGAGACTTTAATGAGGATCTAATTGAATTGTGCTATAAGATGGGGAGATGAGAATAAAGGAAGGAAGTGGTGACATGGCACTGGCTGCTTATTGGGTGATACTATTGGCTTTAAGGGCAGAGAAAATTGGTCATCTGCCTTGTTCTATTTGTCATATCACACAATTTTTGCCCTCACTCCCACCCTAGATGTCAATAAAATACAGGCAGAAGCACTGTCGTGTGTGACAGTTTTCAAGATCACAATTCTGCTTCCGTTATATTCCAAATATGCTCATATACACCACAGGACAAGTCTTAGGAAAGGAACCCAGATATGTCCACCCTGATGACTGTCTTAGTTTATTGTCCTCCTCTGACTTCTCTACGAGCCACAGAAAAAATGAAAGCAAGGGCAAAGGGCAGGGAGAAGGTGCAGAGAAGAAAGGAAGGTGTGAGCGATTGAAGAATGGGTGGGGGATAGAGCAGGATTCCTAAAGGGAGTTCCTTGGAGTGGCCCAGGGAGATGCTCAGAACAGACCATGAGAGGTCTGTTTAATAACTAGAAAGTTCAGTAGTCATATTTAAATTTGGTCTCCAAGCAGGACTACCTCTAGCCCTAACCTTCTAAATCGATAGGTGACCTGTCCCCAGCCTGAAGGATCCCTGGGAAGAGAGGAAGCCAACAAACCCACTTCCCCTATTAATTCAAATTTCACTCTAGTTCAGCAGCTCCAGATCTCACCTTGGATATCCAATGGCGCGCCTTTATTTCAAATGTCCACTGTAAGGTGTCTATACTATGAAAAGAAAAGATTGAGAAGAATAAGAAAACTGGTTCCTGGTTCCTTTGGTTTGATAGAAAATAAACAGACCATTGGGTACTGACCAACAGAAATGTGGAAAAAGAGAGGAAAATTCACATAGATTGGGGATTCCTACAACAGGTCCCCACAAACAGGCAACCATCAAGGAGGGGAAAGTAACCCCACTTATCACAGAGGAGATCATGAGAGATCCATATGTTCCCTTTATTAACTCAAACATTTTCTAATTACTCCACAAGCAAAAATGAACACAAATCTGCCATTATCCCTGTGTTATTGTGTGCCTGCAGGCTAGGAAAACAGTAGCACAGAGAGCCTCTGATGTATGGTGAAAGCAGAGGATGAGTCTGTGAATGGCCCTGTGGGTTGGAAGTAGGAAGCCTCAACTTCAGGTTAAGAGCAGTCAGTGGTGGTGGTGACCACGATTCCAGGAGCCCTTGCTTCTGACTCTACCCTTATCACAATCCCAACTCTCATTGTGGCAGAGCTTCCATGGTAGATGCTCCACCGATCCCAATCCTTCCAAATCAGCTCTCACCAACTCCAGAAGGCACTGGATGTAATCCAAAGGTAAACAACTCTCTGACTCATTTGAACTCTGAAACATCTGTCTGACAAAGCTACTTTGAAAACATTGCCAGATTTTCCATATTGCCTTATTTGCCCACCACAACAACCCACCAAGCACTCACCCACAAGATAATATGCAATTCACATGAGACCTCAGAAAGAACAAATCTGTTGCTATTAAAGAATTAAACAAGACATTCTTTTTTGAGGGGTGGAGGTACTGGGTACTGGAACCCAGAGGTGCTTAACCACCAAACTACATGCCAAGCCCTTTTTTTTTTTTTTTTTTTTTTTTTTTTTTGTATTTTATTTAGAGACAGGTTTTCCCTAAGTTGCTTAGGGCCTCTGTAAGTTGCTGAGGCTGGCTTTGAACTTGGGATCTTCCTGCCTCAGCCTCTCAAGCCACTGGGATTATAGGCATGTGCCACCGCACCCAGCAAAACTTATTCTTAAATTTAAAAATGCAACTAACCCTAGAAGACCCACTGGAATTATCTTTTAAAGCCAACCATTTTTATACACTACAACTCAGCATTCCATTCCTAGATATGTACCCAAGAGAAATACTTACAAATACTTCTAGGAGAGAAATAGAAGAATGTTCATAGGATCAAACTGTGTAATCCTAAAAAAACTGGAAACAATCAATAAATGGTAATGTATCCATTTGTGAAGCATTATACAGCCAGGAAAGTAAAACCACACCTATGTTCAACAAGATGAAAAAATTTCAGTACCATAATGCTGGATGAAGAAGGAAAGTTCCAAAAAGATTTCCTACAGTATGATATCCCTTATGTAAAATTTTTAAATGGAAAAAAATAGATCATTATAAACTAAAAAAAAGACAAAAAAAAATCAAGTGAAAAATGAATGCTTCCAGAATGAGAAGACAATGAGGAGGAGAACTTATCATTTAAGTTTTTAAAGGATCATGCAGACAGCTTTCCTCAAAACAGCAAGATGGTCTTATTTGCTCCCCCACCAAAACATAAACAAATAAATAAATAAAGGGATCATGCATAGACAAATAATGTTAACATATTAAATACATATCTATGGATAAATGAAGAAATTGCTCCACAAATATTCACGGAGTCTTTGTGTTGTACATAAATCTAACAATGGCACATTTGTGTCAGCAGGAAGGAAGGTTAAAAACCTCTGAAGGTGATTTCCCCACTGTTCCTCTTTCCCTGGCATGCTCTGAATTCATTCTACACAGTAAAATCAAGCTATTGTTTAGGATAATATTTCACACAGAGGGAGGGAAGAAGTCCCAATAGCTCATGATCAGTGCAATTTTGTCAATGACAGTTTTGTCAGCCTCCAACACAGCAGAGTGGAAAATCAGTCATTTGTCGTTATCATGTTTATTTTGCTGGCCTTGGGTAATGCTGAAGCCAAATCTGACAGAACCCATTATTGCTCAATAAACTTCAGTCTTCTTGTTTGTTGCAGCTAATAATGTTAGTTTCTGTATCTGCCTCCTGAGCTGCTGTGACTACCCGAGAGCCAAGGCAGTCCACTTGTGGTTGGACTAGGTGGCATAAACCAGCAAAGAGCAAAGGGAATTCAGCCATGAGGACAATACTCCTCCTCTGAGGAAGGTTTGCCCAAACTCCACGTCATCCAGCCCTGCTCACCAGGGGCTCCTCTTCTGTACACCCTGTCGTGGAGGTCAGTAAGTTCATGAATACCTTTAAATCCTTGGGGGAATTGATCATGAAGAGAGTTCTGTTTCCTTAAGCATTTTAAAATCACTCAGGGAAAAGTAAAATCATCATTACCAAAATAATTGCTTGATTTTGGACAGTTTAGTCTATTGTCTACAGTATAAAAAAGGACCAGCTGAAGTAGCTTTATTTCTTGAACCATTTTAATGCTAAAAATAGACTTCTTGTACTCTTTCCCCCTCTGAGTATAATTAGTCCTTGCCCTTTGGGAACCAACTTTCTGTTCAGAAACCTCCGATCTTCTCTCAGTTAGTCCCCATCTGAGTAATAGGAGCACCATTAACAATCTGTGGCTAGTGGCAAGGCTTGCTATTTTGCAGCAAAGAAGCCCTATCAGGAAAGCGAGCTTTCCAGGAATCTGTGATTAACAACACACAGACACAGAGCCAGGCTACCTATCCTAAGGACTCCTGTCTCCATCTACATTTCTTATGCAGAATATGACCATTCTTGTATGCTATCTGCTCTCCAAGATGTTATGAATAAAACAAGCTGCTGTGAACTTCCTAGGCAAAAGCCACTATAATGCAGTGACAACTGCCTCCTACAATGGCATTTGCAGACTCATGACATAGGAATCTGTTTTAAGTACATTAAGTCATTGACATTTACTATGCATAGAACACATTTTAAGCCACTTCTCAGAGGAAGCTTCCCTCAGAGACAAAAGCAACCAATCAGACCATGCTCCTTCCTAAAACCCAGAGACATGAAAAGTTCTTGCCCATCTTCCTGAGTTATTTTCTAAGGGTTCATTCACAGGCAGAGTGAACTCCAAGATCAAATCCTATTCAAGGTCAACATCTTGTTGTACATACCCAGGTAAGTCTGAGGTGCCTCTGGGTGTTTCCACTCTCTTTAGAAGATGAGGTAAATGCTACATAATCTGTACAAGATGACTCCTTGGGGTCACATGACTTAAATGCAAAAAGAAAAGAGAGATTTCCAACAAGCTGATGACTTCCAAACAAGGGACATTACCAGAACAGAAGCTGTCTCAGAAAGTAGCCAGATTCCACACCTCCAGCGTCTTTACCTCACCTGGACCACACCAAAGCAGCAGAGCCCTGGGCATAAAGGGTTAGGCAGGGTCAGAGGTCTTGACCCAGGCTTGGGTATTTTTGGACAAGCCAGACCCTGGTGTGTGACCATCCTGGGGCGCTTTCACTCACTCTGGAGATGGGACAAGGAGGGCAGGCCTGCCCATGAGCTCTGTCCTCTCCATCTTAGCACTCCTTCCCCCACGTGTGGCTTCCTGTATTCTGACTTTATCCCACAGTACCTTCTTCCTCCGCTAAAGGACACTCAGTTGGCCAACCATACAAGAACCTCACCTTTGCTTATCCAAAACAAATATCCCAGCACAAAATAGAAAAAGGCAGGGAAACCTTTTGGTTGTCTTGGCAGCAGACGTGTGATTTTAGACCGGGGGCCATTTTTGCTTGCTCTGCCACTACATAAACTATTATTCCTTGCTCAGAAAAGAATCACTCTGAACTTGAGAGATCATTAAAATACAGACCCATAAACAGAGTCCTGAGTTTGGGTGGCATATTCCAAAGCAACACCAAGGATCAAGACCCTGGTGAGCTCCATCCAGGTCTGCTGTGTCACGTTTCCCTCCCTGACACACGTCTAACTCCTGGCTCCAAGAAGGTGTCCAAATCAGTTCAAGATGACACCAGTAAGAGCCATCCTCCGGCTTATGTTCCCTAAAATCTAACTGTTGGAGAAAAAAATAATCTGAGGGTATCTTTAGCCTTCTAAAAAATAAGAGATCGATGGCTTAGAGTTTTGATTGTTCACTGCCCACAGAGTATGCTTTCCAAAAGTTCCCTAAGCAAGCAACAGTGGAATGTGGTTGGAAAAGAACAAAGGAATCACAGCCAGCAGGAACCTGCTTAAGTAATAGATGGATAGGTTCTCCTCAAATACAGCAGACTGGTAAAACCAATACAGGGGCTGAAAAGCAAGACCACTACAGCACTGGTTTCTAAAACAGGATGTCTGAGAGCTCAGTTTTTGTTTAATCCTTGCTGACTTACCTCATGATGACCACATATTTCTTGCTCATTCAAGCATAAATCAGTCCCACTGGATGCTAGTCACAACTTAGCCTGAGCTGTCCATCGCATAAGTGTGCAGTCAAATGCTGTGATACAGATAAAACAAAACCCTGAGATCCACTACCCCATGCTACTGAGTAGAGAGAAAATCACAATCTCATTTTTTTGCTCAATGTCTTCCATGAACGATTCCATGTATTCCCTTAAGTGGTAAATATCACGTAGTATATTAAATGGAATTGCTTCTGAAATTTAAACATCTATTTCTCAACTTTCTGTTAAATTAAGCAATAAGGAAGGGTAAAATACCCCCAAATTGGATCTCTTGACCTTGAGATTAGCAGATGAGAGTCTATCTTGATACATTAACCTCCTGGAGTTCAAGGGGCTTCAGAGGGCTGAAGTGCATTTCATCCTAACTTTTAAGGCAAGGGTATAAAATCTGAAAGGGAATGGACGACGTTTCCTCTGTGCGTGTTAAGACAATTAGAAATATACAGTGAAATGGATTATTTTTCAAAGACACAGTCTCTCAGTCTGGCACAACACAGACAAAGGGAAGTGTGACTTATTTATTTCTGCATTCTGTAAATCCTTATTTCCTTTCCTGAATATACTCCAGCGGCATACCAGCCACGACCCAGTGTCTGATGTGTGTGTGTGTGTTTCAATTGCTTGTTGGTGGTATTAAAAATTGAAGCATCCCTAAATCCATCTCACAGGAAGCCAGGCTGTAGCTGCTAATATTAGATTACATTCTAATTATTTACTCTATATCCCTCTTCACACCATTATTCCAAGACCAACAGATCAAGGTTTTCCACTGAATACTAATGCTATTATTCATCAGTATTCTAGACAGAGCTCATTTGTGTGTCTCTCTGGACAGAAAGACCAACCATAGGAAAAAAAAAAAATGGAAATTCAGACTCTCTGCTCAATATCACATTAGCATGTCTCTTCCTATTGTGGTCACAAAAAGTCATTTCCCAGTTGTCTCACATGAATAGCCCCTTTACCACTTATCAATATGGATGAAGTCCAAACTACCCACTTCATGCAAAAAGCAAAAGTAAATTGTCCTTTCCTGGAAAAATAAAAGCAGGCAATTAGACCACCTTTGCTCCTTTGCTTTGTAAAAGCAGCTGCTTCTGTAGAGTTACCCTATCTCCTAAAATTTATTGCCAACCTACCCACATCAGGACCAAACAAGAGGCCTCCCACAGAAACAAGAAGCTGAACTTGAAAACCCATGAGAAATGTCTCTGCAGAAAGGGAACTAAGCAACGAATGACCCAGGAAAGGAGAACGCTCCTGCCCTCCTTCTCAGAGGAAGAGTGTGGCAACTCACGTCAGATGACTAGTGCACGTTACAGCCAGAAAGGGACAACCAGGTGATCAAGGCAAGCTGTGGGAGGAAAAGGTTGCTAAGGCATCACAGGAAGTATTTATTTGAGTACTTAAGACAATGCATGCAATCAGAGGTTCAAACTGTTTTTGGATTGGGTCCAGATGATAACTATCTTTTAGGAATAATTTTTATCACTCTTATGTAAAGAAAACTCAACAGTGTACACTGAAATCACATTAGTAGCCAATTCTCTACCCTTTGCCTTTTCCAGCTTGGCAATCTGAGGCACAGATTTTAGGCCCAGGACACCATCTCTCCAGTAATGGCGAATCTCATCACATCCAACCATTGCAGTTGGTCCCAGTGGCTTCTACTAGCTTAGCCAGAGCTCCTTTATCTTCCCAGCTAATCTATACTCAGGCAACAGGGTTGCACTTCTTCCTGTGGACTAGACATTCAAGTCCAGTCTTCCCCTTGATGACACCATAGCGAACCTTCATCTTACCCAACAGGGCAGGCAAGGAGATAAGCAGTCAGATGGGTTCCATGTTGTGTGCAGTTACCACCAGCTCAGCCTCCTCGTTCACCTCCAAGGTGCTGACAGTATTAACCTCTGCTTGTGGAAGAGGTAGTCTCTTAGTGGGGACATCCACTTTGCTAGCAGCTTTCTTCTTAGTCCTGGTTAGCGGTCTCTGCTTCTTTTCTTGCTTCATCTCTGGTCTTAACTTAGGACCACCTTAAGTAGAGGGCAGTTGCTTGTTGGTCAAGGTTTGAATGACTGGTGGGTCACAGGGAGCACTTTCAGCTGCTAATAAAGGAGAGTCCTTTACCTCTGTAGAAGGATGTACCTAGGCCATTTGACAAAGAAGATGAGGTCTCTTCGTGTTAAATATCCTATGCAGTGCCAAAAGTTTTAGGCCTTTTCTTAAACAGGGAATCAACCACCTTCTTGGTCTCCTGCTTCTTCCTGACAGCAGGGTCCAAGGCCACCTTCTTCCCATTGATCTTCTTTCCTTGTAGCATCTTGGGCAGCTGGAGGAGAGAAGATGGATTATTAAATTACTGGTTTCACTACAAGCAATGTAAACACCTACAGATCAGAGAAGATATACTCACTCTGTATCTGTGAGATTGAGCTCCCAAGCAACCATCATACTTAATTCAATTAGGTGTCAATAATTTTATTTATGGTGATAGATCCCATTTACTGTGCTCCTACGGTATTCCAGATCCTCATGTAGGCATAAACATATCCTCAATAATTATCAAATAATCACAAGATATATAGGACCTCTTATAAAGAAAACTAACTCAGAGCAGTCAAGGAACTTTCCCAGAATTACTGGATGAGTAAGTGGCAGAGGCAGGATCTGAGCCAGGCTCGTGTGACTCCAAAGCCCTTTCCAAGACACCAATGAATTCCACAACAGTACAGTGTGCTGAGCTCACTGGAATTAATTACGAGGCTAATAAAAATGAGTCAAGCCAAAAGTTAAAATGTGAGTGAAATGTAAAGGTTATTTCCGTCTGTAAAATGGAAAGTCAGACTCAAAATCACCAACTGTTAAAACGCTTACCATTAAAAGCACTGTGTCCTTGCCTTACCTCTGAAGGTAAACAAAGTCAGCAATTCAGAAATTAAAGTACAAGTGACTTTATCTCCAGAATTCAGCATAGATGACAGTAGGATAAGCTTCTCTGTTTTAAGCCTCAGTTGGGAATCAGGAGACCTGTGTTCTTTATCTCTAAGCAAGTTTCTCTCCTGCCCTGACCACAGTTCCTTGCCTTTACAAGGAAGGGATTTGGTCCTATAAGATTTCTTAAGTTCCCATCTTGATAGAAGACTGAGATTTTTCAGAACTGATGCTAATTCAGCCCACAGCATCCTAGAGAGGCATGGCCCATTGCACAGATGAAAAGTAGAGATTTGGAAACGTTCGATGCCTTACAGAGCACTTCACCACAGAACTAAGGATGAACGTCTGTCTCTTTGCCCATCCCTGTCTGTCTTTCTCCTGTATTGCCAGACCTTCCTTCCTGCTGCTCCTGCCTTGGGCTGCTTCATGAACATTGGCCAAGGTAACACCCAAGGGAACTAGAATAACTGCTTGCACCCTTTCCTAAAGCTGACCACCCTCCTTCACTATGTGCTTTAAGAGGCTTCCTCGAAAAGCCACATGTCCCTAACTCACCCGCATGCTGGCCACCATCCCATCCACATGATGTGGTTTGGGGGCTGTGATTTAGTTCCCATCTATTTGTATGAAAGTGATTAACAGTAAACTCACCCAGTCATCTGGACCCCAAAAAGGGTCTGTTGTTGAGGGCCAGCACTTCTGCCTGTTTACTGACACCTCAACACAACCCCACAGTCTGTTTTGGCCACCTGCCTCCCTCTCATTCCAGTCACCCGGGCACAAAACCAAACCATGCTGTTCTTCTGTACAAAGATGTCCTTGAGTGAAAATTCAAAACACAAGCTTACCATGTTACACAGGGGACCATGAAACTTCTCAAACGGGCCTTATGCTAAATCACTTGAGTCAGGTTGTCTCTCTACACATCACACACTCACACCTCCCTGGCAATCTGCAGAAATGGAGTTTTCCCTCATCCAGATTTTCAGCACTGTACGTTTGAAGAGCCTTTCACCCCTTATTTATTTCTTCTTTCACCACCTCACGGTAGTTCAATCCTAAGTACCTCATGTTTCCATTCCACATTTTTGCACACACGCTTGCCAGTTGTGTTCCTTTCTTTCTGTCTTTATTATCCTCCTTTCCTCTAGCAAAAATAAAAAGAACACACACACACACACACACACCAAAGCAAAACTCCTCCTTTTTTAGTACTCTGCAGAGTGCTATCTTGTTTGTACTTGCTTTTTAACATCACTGTTCATCATTGGCCTGAAGAAAGGGACTTTTTCTTCCTACTTAGGATTTACTAGGAGTGTTTATTGCGCACTCACTTACACATCTGCATGAGCTCAGTACTCTGTGCAATTTCCCATTAAATCTTCACAACCAACTTATGAAACAGTTCTTTCCCTCAAATAGCACTTTTCTGACTTTCATGTGCATAAAATCACCCAGGGATCTTGTTAACATATAAATTTTGATTCAAAAGGTCTTGAGGGGGACCTGAAGATCTGCATCTCTTACAAGCTACCAAGTGATCCCAAAGATGCATGTCTGTGGGCCACATTTGCAGGCCGTGCCTGTATTTGGAGCAGTAGCTGTACTTTTATGGGATAAAGAGGCTGATGTGAAAATTCCACAACTGTTAGCATTTTGGTCCACAGTGTTGAGCATTGTCCTCTTCCTATCATTTTCTCCTAAAATTAAAGAACTCCCCGAAAGATCAACAAGTGTGTTGTGGACATCTTGGCATGCAGTTGCTGACAGATGCAGAATGTGTAGCTCAGAGCAGTGAGGACACAGAAAGAATGGTGTCAAAAGGGGACGAGAAACAGGAGGTGACTGTTGCCAAGGGGAAAGCCATCCAGCTAGAGACTCACCTGAGAGGGTGAGTTTTCAAGAAAGATGCTTTTAAGGAAGATATCAGCCCCCAAGTGGATGATGATATATAATGGGTGTAGCAGGCATGGGGTGAGAGAAGAATGGAGGAAATTTAGATTACATAGAGGGAAATGAGAGGGAGGAGCAAGGGTATGAAAAATGGTGGAATGAGACACAATTACCCTATGTACACGTATGATTACACGAATGGTGTGAACCTACATCATGTGCAACCATAGAAATGAAAAGATGTGCCCCATTTGTGTACAATGAATCAAAATGCAGTCTGTAAAAATAAAAAAATAATAAAAAAGGAGGCAAGTCCACGGAATTAGATACAGTCTCTGCCATCTTGGAAATGACTGACTATCCTCTCAAAGAGCACTTATTGAGCACCACTGATATGAGTACATGCTGTAAGCACTCACTCTCTCCAAATCCTCTCATTTGTGCTCACAACCACCTCTTGAAGGAGCTACTACCCTCAATTTTGCAGAGGAACAGAACTAAGGCTCAGGTAAATTGATTTTCTTTTCCCAAGATAATTATCAATTTGAGCCATTCTTCCCACTGCGAGCTCATGTTTTTATTATGACACAAGGTGGAAGAACACAGGAAAAAATAAAGGCATCCATGAGAGTTCCTAAGATAGAGACGAGGCAACTCAGAAGAAAATGACACCATTTTTTATGGCAATCATTGCTTTGGATGCAAAAGGAGAAAGAAGAGAATCTAGGAACCCAGTAGGGGGTGTCTGAGTGGTATAGAGTGGAACCCTTCTGTGGCATCGGTGGACCTCGGATCTCTTTTACTAGCCTGGAATCCTCGAGAGCAGGGAGTGACTGTTCCAGTCTCTGAAGGAGAAATAACTCTCAGACTTGCACTTGATTACATTCTCTCTCCCTTCCTCCTGACCTCCAGAGGTCTGTTTTCCATGAATTGTCCCAAGAATGACTATATCCAGTTTCCCCCACTGTTGGGTCCATCTGCTCTGTCTTCTAATAAACTAGTCGTCTCATTAAAAATACAAAACGACAATAACCACAAAAACCAAGATCAGTTCTGTAGCCCTAGCTTCTCCTATCTTTCCACTTACTTCTTCTTTCCTCTCTTTCTGCTTTCCTTCACCACCAGTCATTTGAGAGAGGCATCTTGCTCCCTGAAGTACTCATTTCCTCATTGAGTAAATTACTGGTTGAAGTCATTGTGTCCTGTTTTCAGTTTCTACTGCTATCCTAAAACTGTTTCCCTCCATGGTCACCAGGGGCTGCTTCATTGCCTTTTCTCATATTTGACCCTTCTCAATTTTGCTGTTCTACTTTAACACTGAAAAGGTCTCATCCAACTTTTGAAACATAGCAGTGCCTCATTCCTTTACCACCATTCTGGTCTTCGTCTGATTTCCTTGAAGATTCCCTTTCCTCCTCTCACCACGAGGTTAGCACCTCACTTTCATCCTTGTCATAGATTGCCATCTCCCCAACACTCACTCCTGGGATGATTTCCTCATCTGCTGTGGCTTCACCTATCACACTTCAGGTAGATAACTTCTTGACTGTAAACTCACAGTTCTACCTGGCAACTAAACATTTTCACCTACCATTTTATTTTCTAAGTAATGATTCCAACTGATTTTACAATCCCCATTAGTATTATTGCTATTTTCCCATTTGTCCAGAACTTCATTTGTGTGACCTCACAAGCCTTAACCCATGGGATGATAGAGATAAATTATTTTTTTCCCCACATTTTTGTTGGTGCATTATACTTATACGTATTAGTGGAATTTATTGTTACATATTTGTATATGCACACAATATAACAATATAATTTGTCCTATATCATTTCCCTGCACATTCCCCCTCCCTGCATGTCTCCCACCCTTGGTTCCTTTCTTCTACTGATCTACCTTTGATTTTTAGGAAATCCACCCCCAATTTTGTTTTCCTTTTTCCTTCCTAGCTTCTGCATATGAGAGAAAACATACATCCCTTAACTTTCTGAGTTTGTCTTATTCCACTTTACACGATAGTCTCTAGCTTTATCCATTTTCCTGTAAACGTCATTTTTATTTATGGCTGAATAAAACTGCATTGTGTATGTATACCACATTTTCTTTATTCATCCATTGACGGACACCTAGGTTGGTTCCATTGTTTGGCTATTGTGAATTGTGCTGCTGTAAACATGGGTGTGCATGTATCACTGTAGTAAGATGACTTAAATTCTTCGAGGAAAATACTGAGAAGAAGTGCAGTTGGGTCATATGGTGGTTCCACACCTAGTCTTTTGAGGATCCTCCATATTAATTTTCATAGCAGTTGTACTAACTTACAGTCCCAGCCAAGGTGTAGAAGTGATCTCTTTTTCTCCATATCCTCTCCAGCATGTATTATTTGCATTCTTGATGACTGCCATTCTGACTGGTGTGAGAAGAAATCTCAGTGTAGTGTTGATTTGCAATTCCCAAATTGCTAATGATGTTGACCATTTTTTCATGTATTTGTTGGCCATTTGTATTTCTTCTTTTGAGAAGTGTCTGTTTAGTTCATTTACCTATTTATTAATTGGGTTATTTGGTTTTTTGGCTTAAAGCTTTTTGAGCTCTTCATATATTGTAGATACTAAATCCTGTCAGAAGAGTAGCTAGCAAAGATTTTCTCCTATTCTGTAGGCTCACTCTTCACAGTCCTAATTATTTCCTTTGCTGTGCAAAAGATTTTTAATTTGATGCTGTCCCATTTATTAATTCTTGGCATTATTTCCTGAGCGTTAGGAGATAAAATACTTAGGAAATATTGAGAAAGTTATTGCCTGTGCCTAAAAACTGGAGTGTTGAGTATATGTTTTCTTCTAGAAGTTGCATAGTTTCTGGTCTAATTCCAAGGTCTTTGATCCATTTTGTGTTGATTTTTGTGCAGGGTGAGAGATGAGAGTCTAGTTTCATTCTTTTATATATGGATAACCAGTTGTCCCAGTACGATTTGTTAAAAAGACTGTCTTTTCTCCAATGTATGCTTTTGACAACTTTGTCAAGAATCAGATGACTCTTATCTATGTGGGTTTGTCTCTGTGCCTTCTATTCTGGGCCATTTGTCTGTGTGTCTGTTTTTATGCCAGTACCATGCAGTTTTTGTTGCTAAGCTCTATAATATAATTGGAAGTCAGGTATTGTGATGCCTCTACTGTTGCTTTTTTTGACTTAAAATTGCTTTGACTCTTCTGTGTCTTTTATACTTCCAAATGAATTTTAGAACTGTTTTTTCTACTTCTGTGAGGAATGTCATTGCTATTTTGATGGGGATTGCATTGCATTTGTGTATTGCTTTTGATAGTATGGCCATTTTAACAATATTAATGCTGCTTATCCATGAACCTGGGAGGTCTTTTCAACTTCTGAGGACTTCTCCAATTTCTTTATTCAATATTCTATAATTTTCAATGTAGAGGTATTTCAACTCATTCATTAGATTTATTCCCAGGTATTTTATTTTGTGTTGAGGTTATTGTGAATGGAATTGTTTTCCTGATTTCTTTCTCAGGAAGAAAATCTCTCAGGATAGCTACTGATTTTTGTATGTTGATTTTGTAACCTGCTACTTTGCCAGATTTGTTTATTAGCTCTAGCAGTCTTTTCATGAAGTTTTTTGGATCTTCTGGGTATTGGACCATGTCATCTGCAGTGATAATTTGACTCTTTTTCCTGTTTTTATCCTTTTCATTTCTTTCCCTTGTCTAATTGCTCTGACTAGAATTTCTAGCACTATATTATATGAGTGGTGAGAGTGGACCATTCTTATCTTATCTTGCCCCAGATTTTAAAGGAAATGTTTTCAGTTCTTCCCCCATTTACCACGAAGTTGGCTTTGGGTTTTTCATATATAGCCTTTGTAATGTTGAGGTAGGTTCCTTCTATCCCTAGTTTCTTCAGTATTTTTATCATGAATGGGTGCTGAATTTTGTCAAAGGCCTTCCTGCATCTATTGAGATTACTAAGTGATTTTTGTCCTTAATTATGTTGATATTTACATTTATTGATTTGCATATAATAAACCATCTTTGCATCTCTGGAATAAAACCAACTTAGTCACAGTGTTCAATCTTCTTAATATGTTGTTGAACATGATTTGCTAATTTTATTAGGTATTTTTGCATCTAAGTTCATCAGGGAGTGGTATTTTTCTTTCTTTGATATGTTCTTATCTGATTTTGATATGAGCGTGATACTGGCTTCGTAGAATAAATTTGGAAGTGCTCTATCCCTTTCTATTTCATGGAATAATTTGAGAAGTATTGACAATAGTACTTTAAAGGTTTGGTAGAATTCAGCTGAGAGTCCATCTGATCCTGGGCTTTTATCTGTTAGAAGGCTTTTTGTTACTGCTTGTATCTCATTACAAGTTATTGATCTGTTTAGGTTTTCTATGTCCTCTTGATTCAGTTTTGGCAGACCGTATCTGTCTAGAAATGTATCCTCTTCTTCTCAGTTGTCCAATTTATTAGAGTATAAGCTTTCAAACAGTCCCTAATGATCGGCTGGATTTCTGAGATGTCTGTGTTGATTTCTCCTTTTTCATTTCTAATTTTATTAATATGGGTTTTCTCCCTTTTTCTCTTGGTTAGTTTGGCTAAGAGCTTATAGAGATTGATTTTTATAAAGTCAATCTCCCCCAAATTTTTCACCTTCTCTTCATTTTTATTAATTCTTACTCTGGCCATCATAGTTCAAATCCATGGATGACCTTTAATCTCTTTCCTCTTTTCCATTCCCATTGCCACTGCCTTAATAATCTCACTGTGTCTCCTTCCTGCATTTCCTCTCACCTCCAAAGTTCTTTTACCATATAAGTCTTACAAAGGCAGGTCAGTCATTTCACAGCCCACAACATCCAGTTTCTAAATGCCAAATAATGAAGTCCAAATCCTCATCCTATTGTTTAGTACTCTCAAAACAGTTGCCTGGGCTTATTTTAGAAGACTTAAGTCCCACATAGTTTATTTTTACCTTATTATGCAGCCATCAAACTAGACTGCTCTTTATTCCATGAACATATGTCATGCTGTCTTCTTCTGATTCTGTACTCATGATTCCGCTATCAGAAATGTCCTCCTCAAAATCAAACTCAGCTCCCTGTTTTGCCACACTAATCTCAACTCTCAACAAAGTTGTTCCTTACACACATGTTCAGTGAGGTCTCCCTTTTCCACAATTTTAATCTCTAGAACTTGTACTTTTAAGTATCCCTAATAGTTTGTTCCTCAAGTTACTTATAACAATAATTTGTAGTAGCTTTAAAAAAAAAGTGTACTGTGTACCTCCCTTAGAACCTAGAAACAAAGATAATACATGTACCCAAACAGTTATGATCAAAGAAGTTTCATGATGGCCAAATAGCACAATTTTTTTCCTCTCGTGTTACAATGTCAGAAATTCCTAAAGGTGGGGACAGCTGAAGGGAGTCACTTAGGTCTTTATTGATAGCACTAGTGAAATATTTGTTAACCACTCAAAAATTTATAATCTTAGCAGTAAAATACAAAGCAATTCCATCAAGTTTACCTAGATAAAAACACACAGGGATTTAGGGCTAACTCTTAAAGACTTTCAATGAAATCAATGAGAATTCACATTAAGAAGTTGAGAGATTCTAGGGTGAATAGTAAAATCAGATCACTGAGCAGAATCCCTTGGGAATTTATGAAGAACTCAGAATCCCAGTCTGCTAAAGATTCTAATTCAGAAAGTCTGGGGTTAGACACGGAAATCTAGTTTTCCTCATCATTCTAGTTGCCTGATGTAGGAAGAGAAAAAAATTCCAATTATTCTAAAATTTTAACATGAATTGGACACTGGAATAATTTGGAGAACTTGTTAAGATTCATATTCTTAATCTGTAGGTTTGAGAAGTGGGGATAGGCTGAGATTCTACATGTATAATAAGCTCATAGATTATGATGCTGGACCATGGACCACAGTTTGAGTAGCAAGGAATCTTAAACCATGCTTGAATATTTTCACTATGGGTTCAATCCAATTCTGATATCAGCTTTCTAATGATCTCAGCGAGGTATAAATTCTATTTCATAACTTCCAGGTCATCTTACAAATCCAGGTTGATTCAAACATTTCCTAGAAGTCTAGCCACATTTACAGATTATTTGAAATTCACATACTTGTCTCCAAAATTCTAAAGATATTTTTCATCCTGATAGATAGAATTAGAATTGAACTCAAGCACTTCCTCTTTAAATGAAGGTAACCTGAAAGAGAATGCTAATTCAGATATAATCTGAGATTTATATTCCAATTGAAAATTGCAGAAATTTAAAGTAGGAGTCACTTCCCCCCCCACCACCGCCACATAATTGGTGAGATTGGTCTGCTAATTGGGCTTTATCTCTAGTGAATATCCATGTAGTTCTTCAAATCTTATGATTCTGGAAAGCTCAGAACAATTTGGCAATGAGAAATGAGAAGTATCCCATTACCTATGGTATATGAGTGTGAATTCCTACATTCCCTTAACCATATCACCACATCTTGGTTTTTCCTCTGCAAATTCAAGATGAATGTATTCAAATGTCTTCTCTCATTAGTAAGGAAGCACAATCTTGAAGTCTCTGGGGATCCAATAAATCTGGTTTCTCAAAGCCCCCTTCCCAAGAAAGCCCTTGATATAAGAAAGCAGTTCAATAAATCCCATCTTTCCAACAAGTTTCCATGACCTAGCCATCTGCCTGCAGAGAAATAAACCAAGTTTCCATACCCTGCATCCACCAATTTCTTCCCAGCCTCTCATAACCTGGCAAGCACTAAAGGCAAAAGTGAGAAGAACATTCACAACCCCGATCATTTCCTCCATCACATCATACAAAGAACCTACATAGTTCTCAGTCAGTACAGAATTTCCCAATAAATGATGCAATGGAAGGGGCACCCACTCAGCTTCTCATTTGGTTTGAGCTAAACGTCAATGCCTGTTTTCCCCCCCGCATTGCAGGTGTCCCATCTGTGACCATTGGACTCAGCGTTTCCACATTTCAACTACTTAAGTTTCTTACTGGTGAGAGGTTAGGATCTTCTGGTTTATGTTGGCTAATTTCATAAAGGCTTTTTTGCTGAATGTTTCTTCCATGATTTAGATATGTCCCCCAGAAATTCCTGTTGGAAACGTAATCCCAAAGCAATAGGGTTGGGAGATGGTGGCCAGTGGGAGGTATTTAGGTCATGAGGGTTCTTTTTTCTTGAATAGATTAATGTTGTTATAAAGGGCTTGACAAAAGGATGGAGTTTCTCTTGCTCTCTCTCTCTTGTACTTTGACCTTTTGACATGGCATTCCCCCCCTTCAGAGGATGCAGCATGAAGGCCTTTGCCAGATGTTGATGACTTGATCTTAGTCTTCCAGCCTTCTGAACCATGAAAGAGAGAAAAAAAATTCTGTTCTCCACAAATTTTCAGTTTCAGGTACTCTTTTACAGAAGCACAAAATAGACTAAGACAATTTCCAAAATATTATATCCTGTTGTGAAAAAGACCATATTTTAAAAGCCACAAATCAAGATTTTTTATCAGGTCACCAGCTACAACTTTTTTCTCCAAAATATGGAGATTCCTTCCAGGAAGGAAATGGTATCACATCTTGTGGGACATTTTCTCCTAAAAACTCCACCATCAATCAAAACCATTACCCATCCCATCAACTAGTGGATTTTAGACTCTTTCCTCTATTACTTCATGGAAACAGCCTTTCTCTCTTATTCTGATTATATCCCTGCACTTTCTTCAAAGAATCACCTCTTTTGAATTTTTAGTTCTTTAGGTTCTGTTGGACTCAGGACATAAACCAAGTCGGGCTAGTGAAAGTAATAACCAAAAACTGGGGGAAGTAGGATGGTAGGGTTGTCATTCCACAGGGTTGCAAAACTGGCAAAAGGCAAACTGGAGAAGGTGGCAGCCATCTTGGTACCCACAGGGAGAATCCATCTGAGAATAGAACCAACACAGAAGAAAGTAGTGAAGATCTAAATCACATCATATGTTCATCTGGTTACAAATACCCAACATAGTCCTTTTATGTTCAAGTCAACTTTAAGTGGGTTTCTGTTTGTTACAGCTGAAAGTGGCCTGCCTAATATAGGACTTTATGAGATGATAATAATGATAATAGCTAACCTTTCCACAGCACTTACTATCTGTCAGGCACCGTTGTAAGCACCCTCAATATTCTAACTCATTTAATCTTTATCACAATCCTCTGCAACAGGTATTGTTATCATCATTATCTCCATTTTATAAATGAGGAAACTGAAGCAAAAAGCTTTATTAAGATCATCCACCTAGCAAGTAATGGAGTCAAAATTCAAACACACCTAGTCTGGCTCCAGATTCAATGCTCTGAATCAAGTCTGCTCCAAAAGTGGCCCATGGACTGAAGCCAGTCTACAAACTATTCACTGTCTGCTTTTACCTCAGTTTGAGGAACATTATTTACCTTGTAGCTTAAGCACAGTGATTTAGATATAAATCACAACCTCGTTTTAAATGCTTCTAATTTTCTATGAATAATGTTGGTGTCACTTGGCAATCCCAAAATATACAACTTCTCAATGCAATTCAATGTTTCAAAATAATTATTTAGGATATTTTTAGTTTTCATGACTCTGGGTTAAAATGGGATCCTGAGCTCTCGGTGAAACTTTTCAGATGTTAAATTATTGTGAGTTAAAGCTAAAGAGCACTAAGGTGCTTATTAATGGTTTCTTAAGAGTAAACCTGGCCCTAAACAGAGAATAGGCAAAGCTAATCACAATACAGCCAAGGGAGTTCAGAAAGCAAGTATTAGGAAATGAGTCATACCAGAGTTGGAAGAGGGACCATAGATGGAGAACCCTACAACAGAGCCCAGAGGCAAGCTGCAATCCTCCAGAACTTTTCTGCAACCCTGCAGAGTTTTTCTATGTACCTTATACTAAGAAATATACTTCTAGGCTATACCCTGGCATAACCAAAGGAACAGTGCCTAAAACATAAAGTTAGCTCAGTATGTCCTAAAAAAGCTAAGTATCCCTTGAACATGCAGGTCACAAAGGAAGGTTTAATGGACAATAAATACAAGGAAAAGTGCTTGTCATTGTTAGTCATCAGAGAAATACAAAATAAGATCACAAAGATATGACTACACATGCACTAGAATGGCTAAAATTAAAAAGACTGACAACAGCAAATGTTGACAAGGATATAGAACAATCAGCACTCTTAAATATGGTTGGCAGAAATGGAAAAGTTTCGACAGTTTCTTATAGAGTTAAAATATATATCTACCCTTTGACCTAGCAATTCTATTCTTATATATTTACCAAGGGAATTTGAAAACATATGTTCATATAAAGACTTATACAAAAATACCTCTAGCCCTAAGTTGGGAATAACCCAAATGCCAGTTAGTAAGTAGTTGAATGAATAAACAAATTTTCCACATATTTCTAGAGTAGAATATTACTGTAGACAAACTACCAATAAACAAACTACCAATAAATGCAACCACAGGGATGAATTTTACAGACATAATGCTAAGTGAAAGAAACTGAACACAAAAGAGTACATCCCGCATGATATGAATTAATTTCAGGTAATTAATGTCTAAGGTGAAAGCAAGTCTAAGGGGAAAATATCAGAATGCTGATTGCCTCTTGGGAGAAGGAAAGGGACTGAAGATTTGCATGGAAAGGGACCTGAAGGGATTTTTCTGGAGAGATGGAGTATTTATGTTATGACTGGGGTGTGAGGTACACAGAAGTATCTAGCAAAAGGTATGGGGAATGGATAAAGTATAAATGGAGGAAGATTGTCAGAATATTGATAAAGACTGGAGTTGGGCAATGGGTGTACAGAAGAAGTAGAATTAGGAACCTAAAGCCACTCTTAAGAACAAATGTCACCAAATGGCCATCTTCTGAACATGAGGCTGAACATGTAGATGATGCTCTTTTCACACACTAATACATGTTGCCCATCATGTGTCCAATAACTCATTGATTAGATCACAGTTGGTAGTTGCTTTATTCAGGACACTGCACAACTCTAGTGAAAAGCTCCTGCATACAAAGCAAAAGAATATGAAATAAAAAACTATTTTTTATTTCATCTTCTTGTAGCTAACCATTTTACTGTAAATATCAAAAAGTAATTTTTAAATCAAGATATTTAAGTAGATTTCCATCAAGTAAAATTAAAAATTTTCTGCATGACATGAAAATTTAGGAAGAAACTTCAAAGTTCAACAATGGGGGAAAGAATGGAAATGTTGTTATATATCATATTGTGTAAATGTATAAATGCATTTGTAAGACTGATATATATGTATATGTATATAAGACTGTATATATGTATATAAGACTGATATATATGTATGTAAATGTATAAATGCATTGTAAGACTGATTTAAAACATAATAAAATGCTCACGTTAAGGGAAAAAGAACACAAATTTATTTATAGACCCAACTTATAGATATCTATGGTTACAAAGAAACGAAGACTCAAGAAAATAATGACTTATTAATATCATACTGGTACAATGCTAGATGTGAGATAATGAGCATTTTTAATTTTTTTCTTCATACATTTCTGGATTTTTCCAGTTTTTTATAAAATTACTCATATATATATATATACTTTAGTGAGTACACTTTTCATTACAAATCAAATTTTTATTTAACAACAGTGGAAAAAAAAAATTTTGTCATTTTGTTTTATCTGGGCTTGCTGAGGAAGACAATGGCACCTGTCAAGTTAGTGCTGCAAAGAGCTCATCTAGTAAAGCTCCTCTTTCCTCCAACTTTTAAAATGAGTTTCAAAATACCCACTCTGTTTATGGAAGTATTGAGAAAAACTAGAATAACAAGCTAACAATCATTGTTCATCCTATAGCAGCATCCCTTATTCCAAATCCCCTGACCATTTCCAACCCTCAAATGATTCCAACATGGTACCATCTCTTAACCAAGGCAGGGAGCCATGGAAACCCTAGTCAATAGACCAAGCCATCTGGATAGAATCTGAATGCATGCCAGAAAAGAGAGTAAACTTGACTGACTTCTTCTCCTACTGCTTTGTCAGAGCATGAGGGATCTATGTACTGGTGTGTATATCAAAAATTCTCACTAGTCTTCTCTGCCCCACTTACTAGAACCTATAACCAATGTTAAATTAAAACATTGTTCTACCTTGGGGCACAACATATAGAGTTAAGCTGGTGAGAAAATTTAAATCATAAAATCTTGACTAAAAAGTTTCTGTGGAGAATAATTACTTGTCTCACCAAGGCCCACCTCTGACCCCATTGTAATGAATTCGAATTTGGTGAAAAGCCAGCCAGCTGTTATTAAATTTGTTTGTTTGGTTGTTTTTTTTTCAGCAGGAGTGGTAGAGTAGCTTTCATGGTTATTAATGTTTGGTAATACAGCACAAACAAATAAATCATTTTGTTTTATTCTTATTGAAGACCAGTTAGCCTGTAAGGCCATGCTCTAGAGTGGCACTATGCAATATGGAAGCCATTTGTCACAGGTGGCTATTGGGCATTTGAAATGTGGCTAGATCAACTGAGATATGCTGCCAGGATAAAATTCACCCTAAATGTTGATGATCTAGGATATAAAACAAAGAATGCAAAACACCTTACAATTATTTTTATATTGATTGCATGCTAAAATGATAGTATGCAGGGTTAATTGAAATATATTGTTAAAATTCATTTCACCTGGTTTTTTTAACTAAAAAGTGTGTCTAGTAGGAAACTTAAAATTACTTGTATGGTACACATTACATATCTACCAGACATCACTCATTTAGAAAATGACTAATGCCCATTAAATAAGTGTTTTTGAGTACTCCTCATTACTTACCCATCCAACGTCCAACATAAAAACATCCAGGTGAGGAACAGATTTACAAACCACTGTATTTCAGTGTGTCCCAGTGACCACATTCTTCACTTTTTCTGTCCTTGGAGATTTAATGCACATGGTAGGTCTCCCCTCCAGTGGTGCCACAGGTTATGCATCATTATGCCTGTCCTGCTGTCCTTGTAGGAATCACTGTGTAGCCATTTGGGTTCCCTGAACATCTCTGTGGAAGTGCTCAAATCAGGAAACTGGGGCTGCAAGCAAGTGCAGAACAACCCCCCATGTACCTTGATGAAGCAGGTGGATGCTCTTACTCCTCCAGAGTCAGGTATGCTTCTCCCAGGGGAACCCTGGTGACTTTTCAAAGATTTTTGAGAAGAGGAAAAATCCTTAGCCAAAAAACATAAATAGCAAACATGCTACTTCTGGGACAAAGAGGCTAAATAGGCCCCCTGGAGAACAGAGGCCAATTCCACCTGGATAGGTAGAGCCCTTCATTAAGCCACTCAGGCTTCCCCTCTGCTAAATGACTAACGATTTATGAAAATGATGGTCTCCACTACCACCAGCCCTATAGCAGAGCAGTCTATCCAGTGAGGAGGTAGTAATTACTGGTGATACTTGCAAACACTCATTTTGAAAGTGCCTGGGTCCTTAGGAGACAGATATGGGATATAAAGGAACCACCTCAAGACAATGCAAAACACAAAGTACAGCCATTTGAAAAGCAAAGTGTGGTGTTGTTGATTTCTAAAAATAAAATTAAAAGAATGTTATGCTAAAATAAAAAAACAATAGTTTGTGATTATATATGTCTTCTGACAGTTCTCAGATTTGTTTTTGTTTTTGTTTTTTTTTCTTCCTGTTAGTAATTGTGACTGCGGCTGAGATCTCTCATGTGTTTCAGAACATGCCGGTACCTTTTTGCCTCTGAATCTCCTTCCAGACTCCCCATTCTCTGTGGACAGGATCTGTGTCACCTGCCTCATTCCTTGTGGCTTCCTGTGCATTGGCAGGTACAGAAAACTTAGGTGATATATACAGGTGGATTGGCTACTGTTTTCCCTCAGCTGTACTGGTCTGCCTTCACTTCGTGTCTGAATATCCTCAACTATTTTACTAGACCAGAGTTTGATGAATTATACAGATCGTCAGTATGGTTAACATTATGAGCTTTAAAAGTCACATGTGAACACTCAATGAATGTGAGCGTCACAATAACTTATCACTGAGACTTCTTGTTCTTAAGGAAGACTCCTGATGCTTCAGGGTGGAATTTGTTCTAATCTAAGGAAATGTCATAGAAGATGATGCAGAGAATAGGAAGTCAACTGAGAAACCACCTGGTTGGCTATTCCAAGACTCTCAGAAATGTTATCCCTTTCCTTCATGAAGAAAAGTTTACAGAAAGCTATAATAGAATGCTAGAGCTTTCTCTATTTAAGACACAACTCGGGTTTAATTTTGGAGAGAGAAAACCAGGTTTCAGAAGACAGACACAGTTGGAAAGTCACCAACTGGCCACACAGACAAAAATGTCTATGTGGAATTGATTTTTCTCACCCCTGCTGAGAGTTTTGTTCTTTCTCTTTTTACATTTTCTAAATGTACTTGTCCTAAGATCAGATCTCAAACTCTATTCCTAGATAACCTTAAAAAGAGATTCCTTTGATCTTCAGACATTTTTTGACTTTTAAGAAGAAAAAAAAAAAAAAAAGACAAAATTTCAAAATATTTAAATCCCACACTGATTTAGTAGGTTCTTTTAAAAACCTTATTCCAAGGAATAACAGCTAACATAAAATATCCAACAAGAGAAAATTTATCAGGAGTAAAATAAAAATCCATATAAATAAAATTTTGAATACATCACATGGAAAAAATTTAATAGGGGCATCTTACGAGGGCTTTGCTCTCAATATGAGTAGAGTCCACTCAATCTCTGGGCACATTATTGATTTCATGCCATTGTTCTTTTTTGTCTTAACTCACAAACAGTCAAAAAACACTTCACTGGTCAAAGTTTTAAAAGTATATTTATCTTTTAAAAGGAAAGACCACACACAAAAGTACAAGGTTCTGTATATTATCAAAAGAACAGTGGCATCTTTATTGCCATGGTCTTGATTTTAATAACTTGCATCCAATCTGCATCCTCAGATCCACATGCCTTACAAAAATTCCAAGAAACCTCATCATAAAGACTATGACTTCATGGTTCTCTCTATAAAACAGAGCTGTGCTTTGTAGTATTATAGCACTTTTCATGCAAGAAAGAAAAACTCTTTTATGATTCCTTTGTTTTCTTCTGGATACCCACAGAGGAAGGTCAATGGTGTATTCGTTTCATCAACACTCTGATCCAGGAAAATATAAAACCAGCAGAAGAGAATGAACCCCTTGAGTTTACTTCCTACTTCTTTGAGTTGTTAAACCTCCTTTTCAAAATTCTGATTGATTGAAAATGTAAAGTTCCAACTCCACTTGACATTATGAATGAAATATATCTTAATCCCTTACTCCCTTCCATCTCCAACAAAAGGACACTATTGTATTCAATGCCGTATGGTCATTGAAGATATAAAATACAGAACTGTGGATGTTCCTTGTATATGACTGGGATAACCTCCCTTTACTCAAAGCACGAGTGCCTTAGTGTTTGCAAACTGAAAGGAATTCAGCAGCCTAACTGTCTGGGCTACAAATGGTTCCCCAAGTGGGAATAAGGATAGGACGTTTCTCCAACCAAATCCCCTGGCAAGTGATTTTTTGGGTTTTTTTTTGTTTTGTTTTGTTTTGTTTCCTTAATATATGGAGCATTTGTGGAAAGAAAAGAAAAAAAGAGAAGAATCGAGGTAAGTAGAGGAGAGGTGAGGAAGGAAGGAGAGGAGAAGGGAGAGGAGAAAAAGGAAATGTCTCCTTAGATATTGACATGTTTTTAGCAACCAGTCAGCAAATGAGACACATTTTGATCACTGCTAATTCTTAAAAATATCAGACTCAACTCCACTATGATCTACAGCAAAGTTTGTTTGCCTACAAACTAATTCTTTTCCACTTTAACTTCTCTTTTTGTGAGCTTGCCAAGCAATTATTCCGTAACTTGCCAAGCAAAATAACTATATAGCCCACCAAGAAGAGACTAAAAAGAAACAAAAGAATGCAAAAGCTAGATGGATAAAAAATTTTAAATTTTTTTTAAAAAATTAAAATATATATATATATATATATATATATATATATATATATATATAATGTATGTCTTATTTTCTGGGTAAAAATTACAAACAGCTGGTATAACTGAGGACTTGTGTGTGTTTGCCATATAAACATTCATTTTTCCTGACGGGCATTTTTGGTGATCATATGAATAAAATACACACAAAAAGTCCTTGAGCTGCATTTGTTTTTCAGAAAACAAACCCATATGTCTCCACTTCATTCTCACTGGTCTTTCTTCCATCTGCTACAAAGTGGGTCAGGAAGGGCACCCAGCCCAATTTCAAACAGGAAGTTGAAGAAAGGGAGGTGAAAACCAGAGTGAGCCCTGAGTCCAGGGGTCCTTTGGATGTTATAGGACAAGTTACTACGTTTCTGTGGCTTCAAGTTCCTCCTCTAAAAATGCTGACGAAAAATACCACATGATTTTTTTTTTATTAGAAGCAAAAATAAATTAAACTTTAATAAATTGTGAGAGGAGACTCAGGGGAGAGAGGGCACAGAAAGCATGAGACAGGAAAATATAGCAATGTGGACCATAAGCATGCTGCAGGGAGAAAGCTGGGGGTCTACAGGCCACATCTTGAGACCCATTATCAACAGTGCCTATTTTTTTAGCTTATTCAACCTCTTTATATTTATATCATTTCTCTCTTAAAAACAAAGTTTTGTCAATAAAGACATCCCACACATGAGCAAAGCAAGAAAAATTTCCCCCCAGACTCCTTCTGAAAACTTCAAATAAACATTCCTTATATTCTCTGTCATGTGGTTATTTCACCCTTGCATTCAACAGATGTGAGCACCCAGGGTATGCCAGGCATGTGCTAAGCAACCGGGACAGAGGTACGTAGGCAAATTTCAGGGGCCTAGAGTGTCATGGAAAGAGTAAACAAATAAACAGGTAATTAAAACACAGTGGAATAAATATAACGTCTTTAAATGTTCAATTTCTGAATGCTAATTCTTTAGCAAAGCCAGAAACAGAACTGAGCATGGGCTCCATCTGTTTCGAGACCTCATAATACCTGCTGAGACCACAATTCCTTTTTCTAGTGAAGCCAGAATAAATAATTCATTCAGACCCTGATTTCTCAATTTAGGAATTTTAACCCAAAAGTCAAGGAATGGGGCAATTGCCATGTGGTCAATTAAAAGTCTAAAAGAATATCTGAGTGTCTCCTGCCCAAGATCTCAGGTGTATAGGAATTCCCTTCTCTGTGCACAGATCTTTCCTGCACTTGTTCTTAGAGCATGAGACCTTCCAAGGCTAAGGTATTTGCAACAAAACCCAAGGCTAAGTAGGCAATAGAAACTCTTTTAATATAGTAACAAGGGAAAGTTTCAACAGAAAACCAATATTTGCAATCCAAGTACTTAAATCTTCTATCCTGAGATTATCTTCAAAAAGAGCATTGTCTTCCCTCCTCTGCAGTTAGTATTCAAACCCTCCTTACTCCAGCTTCTATCCCCAACAAAGCAGAGAATGACAGATGTCCTTTCCCTGAAGTGAGACATAAAGTTAGTCAGGAAAAGAGTGGAAGAAAAAGAAAAAGAAAAGAAACAGAGCACTGAGGAACTGTAAGGCAAAGAAAGAGACAGAAAAGAAAAGAAGAGAGTTCAAAAGAAACAGTCAGTGTTTTCTATGAGGTTGACCATATAATATGCCCCAAGTACTTAAGACTAAAGTCCCAGAGGCAGGGGCAGAGTTCATACAAACTTCATTTCCAATTTCCACCACCCTGAAGACTTGGAAGGAGACAGAATACGGCACTTGGTTTAAGCATTTGAAATAGTGGATCACAAGTGTTTCTAGACTTCATGTGTAATCTTACCTAGCTTCCATGGAGTCTTTATTATTGACTATAGAACCTCTCCCTTGCAGAATAAAGAAAATGAACAGAATATCTTAGATCTGTAGTTAAACTATCTCTGTCCTGTTCTTCACTCTGAGCATGCTTCTTCTGGATGTGTTATTTCAACATCCACCACATGATCTATTGAGTATACATTCTACTCATAATTCCCAAAGAAGTAAGTACTGGACTTAGTCTGAGAAGTATTAAGACTTTATTAAACAGAGCCCCTCAGGCATCTGGAGCAAATCCAGCTTTAAAAGAGGGTCATCACAATCACTAAGCCATTCTCCATCTCACCTATTAAATGGAACCCCTACATCCAGGTTGCCACTTCCTAAAGTGGGAAACTACATTGCCTTGGTTTTACTCTCAAATTCTAAAGTCAAGGATTCTTCCTGTGAAAATTGTGCAATTCCTATATCCATGATTAATTTCCATAGAAACTATGACTAAAAGAGGTCAAGTCTAGGTTTGCCCAACTCCCCTTCATCTTTACAAGCATATGTTGGAGGCCAATAAGTTGCTTGATCATCGCTATCGTGAAGGGTTTGGGTAGTAACTCATTGTCCATCTCTTCCCAAATCATTCCTTCCTTTTATCTGTATCTGAATAGAGGTTAAAAACCCTGATATAATTTCATCTTTTTCCATTTAGTATTGAAATCTCCTTTCTCCTTATTCTGCTTCCTCCCACTTTTGTCCTCTTCACTTTTATCTTTCCTTCCTCCAAACATACAAATTCTATGCCAGATACATAATATGCTTCATCATTGATATTGAGGAAAGACCCTCAATGCTTTTTGGCTTCCATGCCTCCCTTACACATGAAAGCCCTAGATTATCCATCTTATGCAAACCAGATACTAGCCAACAATAGGGCAAAGACAAAATAAAAGAATACAAAAGATCAGAATGAAATAATTGAGGTGGAATTGAGGTTCTTTGGGTTGCAAATGACACAAAAACCCAACCCCACTCAGGGTAAGAAAATGAAAAGAAAAGGAGTATTTCATGGGTCCATATAAGTGAAAAATTCATGTTGGATATTGTCCAGTGGAGGAACTTGGTTCAGTCACGTCTCTAGGTTCTTCCTTCCATCAGTTCTCCCTCTGGATAAGCTCTAATCTATGACTCCATAGGGGTGTTTCTATCAAATTCAGGCTCAGCTCTTTACGACCCTCAGCCTAACAAAGAAAATCTGCTTCCCCAACAGTTCAAACAGCAGTGCCAAGATGGAACTCCTTTTGGCTTCCACTGGCCCTCATTGGATCACATGTCTGTGGCTGAACAATGACTATGGCCAAGAAAATGGACTGCACAGATTGTCTTGGCCTAAACTAGTTACATGCTCTGCTCCCTCAGGCCCAGGGAAGAAGTCAACCTCATATGAAGCAGGTAGACAGAGAATGAGGAAGGGTGCTGCTGTCAAAGTAAAATCATATTTCCAAGAGATTGTGCAAGGTGGATGTAGCACATCTCCACCAGAGCTTAAGAGGACTCTGAGCTCATGGCAGGTTTGTAGACCTACAAGACTTCAGCACTTTCCAACATATTTTGTACTATGAATGTTCAACACAATTTAACATTTGTAACTGATTTTTGAAGGATCTGCTCTATGTCCACTCTGTTAACTGCATGAGAAAAAAACATATGTATGTCAATTTCAGTATGTCAATTATCAAGGTTTTAAATGTTTGGAAGAAAATAAAAATGTTGCTGATTTGTTCCATATTAGTGCCATTCTGGTACTTCTAGATTTGCAATAAATTCATGGCTTTTTATTTAAGAAAAAAAAAAAGAGGTTGGGCAGGTCCTGAATGGCAAAGTTAACAAACATTCATTATGCTTCCCCAACTCTGCAAGGATGCACAAGAAATGCTTCCTAAAGGAGAAGAAGAGCTTTTGGAACCAGGTTGTGAAGGATGAGTAGGAGTCTGTCAGGCTAAAGAAGCTGTGATGAGAGTAGAGAGGTCATCCAAAACTGGAAGAACATAGCGCAAAAATGCAGCAGACAAAATGTCATGAGATTTTCCAGGAAATGCAAGTAAATCCGTCTGAATGTGCCTTTGGGAAATTATAATAATTGAGACTATATAAATAGGTTGATTGTGTTTGATTTTGTATGCTATACATAGGAATACAGAATTTATTATCCAGAGAGATGAGGAACACTGAAATTGATAATTAAGCACCAGATCTCTAGAACAGTGTGGAAGTTGGGTCAGATAGGTAAGACAAGGGCTTTGAGAATGGATGGGATCTCAGTCAAAAATTTCTTAAATAACCTAAATCAAGACATTGACCATGTGGATCAAAGAGGAGGAACTGAACTCAACGAATATTTAGAAAGTATAATTGATGGGCTTGATGACTAATGAGATATGGGGGATGCAAGAGAAAGAAGTTTCTTACTCAGTTTTCTGACTTACAGGACCTCATAAAATGAATGCAGATTCACTGAAATACAGAATTCACGAAGAGTGGCCATTATATCACGATGAAGTCTTGGATCCAGCTTTCCAACTCAGACTTTTAATAAAACAAATACCAGTACTTTTAGTTATCTTTCAATATTTATAAAAGGTCTTATGTGACTAACCATTCCATTCTTAAACTCCTCTTGCAGCCTCCCAGTGACCCCTACTGACACCCCCACACTGCATCTGTTCTGCGTGGGTTATTTATGATGCAGCTGTTGGAGCAGTTGGGATACACGTGGTGCTCCAACACAACACAAAACAAACAATTCCACCCCACCATCTTGGCTCCTTTTGATTTCCAGCTCAATAAAGTGTCATACTGAGGAAAAGGCCTTACCATCCGTTCTAGCACAGTGAATAATAAGTTAAGGTCATTCTCAAAGCATGAAACTCTCATGGTGACATTTTATCTCTAAAAGTGAATTTTGAGTGGTGACAGAGTCCATCTGAAACCAACCTGGTATTTATTTATGTGTTTTTGTGTTTGTGAATGATAGCCCTACAGGATATCCTTTTTAAGCTTTGCAGCTGTTGATAATGGGTCTCTGCCCAAGTGTGGATTTATTTTACAAACACATTTATCATCTATCAAACATATTGGCTGGCAAAGGTTTTGTATATTCCATGTCTTATGACATTCTTGGTCCTAACTATTCCTAAACCACTGAAACACAGTCAAATTGTTCTTTCTCTCTCTTTGAGAAAGAACTGAAAAGCTATCTGGGAGGTAATGGGATTAAATTGCATTTATGCTGAATCCACAGTGTGTAGGGAGCATGAAACTGTTTTCTAGATGAATCAGCTGATTCTTGTGCTTCTTAAGCTAGTGGAGACATTAGTTAATGAAAATGCAAAAAATAGCTCTTGGTAGCAAAGAAAGAAAAACAGAAGAAAAATGAGACTACAGGATAGTTAGAGCATCTTCAAGAAATAAGTATTCAGCTCACTTACCCAAGAACCTAAATTAGGAGCTACATTTTCAGGGAAATGGGTGGACACTCACCTGGAGTTCTAAGTCAAAGAGAAATTTTTCCAGGGCACTATAGGAAGCTCTGTCTTTGAGTTATTCCCACCAGGAGAGCCCAGGAAGTGACATGCTGAATAAGAGTCTGCTCCTAGCAGTTCTTTCCAAACCACAAGATCCAGGTGAAACCAGATCCAGTCCCAACTTGGACAGGACTTACTTGGCTCAGAACATCATACCCAGAGCCAAATCAGAACCAACCTGTACTGCAAGTGAGTGGGAAATGTTACTAGGCTAATATTGCTGGCGTCCGTCCTTAGCTAAAAACTTTTCCAGCTGGACAGGAAATCGTGGGTTAGGACTTTGCTTTTACTTTTAACTTTTTTTCTTCTGGAAGCATAAGAAACTCTCCATTTCTTTCAAAACATATGAGGAGGATTCAGGTTTCCTGTTTAAATTTCTTTTGGTTTCACTGATATCTTCTTTCTACCCCATTTTTCTCCTTCACTTGCTTACCTATCACTCCTCCACATTTTCCCATCTCCTTGTCTATTTTGTTTTTAATTTCTCCATTTTTCTCTTTTGTCTACTTAATTCACTCCTTCCAAAACCTTCCTTCATTTGAAATATTAATGATTTTGCTCTCCCAAACTTAAATCAAATTGAGGTTACAATATGCAAATAAAGAAAACACTCATCCACTAGGTAAGCCAGACAGTCATAAGATAAAATTCCCTAAAGCCTGATCCAAACAGTGTCAAGAAATTATACTGAAGGCTGAGTGTGGTGGCTCACACCTATAATCCCTGTGACCTGGGAGGCTGAAGCAGAGGATCTCAAATTCAAGGCCAGCCGGGGCAACCTAAAGAGACCGTCTCAAGAAATAAAATAAGCCAACAAAGAATTATGATGGTATAAACTACATAGTTTAACAAAACTACAGTCAGAGCCGCTCCTTCAGGCTCATATTTCTTCAACACTTTAATCAGCAAAAGGTTGAGGGCTCTCTCGTTCCAAGAGCAGAGTGTATTAATGCATGGCAGGCCTCCATTAAGCTGCCTCTTTGTGATTTGAGACATAGCACCAGTCCTTCTGGAACCCTTTGCCAGCCTGAAAATCCCCACCATGGAGTCAATAATGGATAAAATTAAAAAGCAGGGAAGTTTCTCTGGAGTCTGGTAGCAACTCATCTATATTTCCTCTGAGCCATGAGTAACTGATTACTAAATCAAATTGGATTGCTAACATTGGGGGCACAGAAAAGATGTATTCTAAGACAGGTATCATACAAATGCTGGAGGGAGGGGCTTGGGGACAGAGGGGCATTAGGCAGGGCCCTTTGGGTTGCAAGTAACAGAAATCCAATCTGAACTAGTATGATTGAAGGGCAGATTAATCAGTTCACAATATCCAAGTAAGGGTTAAAGGACCAAACTGAAAGAAAGACAGGATTTGGCTTTATTTAACAGCACTTGGAACCAGAAATACAAATCATGTTTCCATCTCTTATTTCTGTTTCTCTCTGCACAGCGGCACCATCTCTTCTTGCAGATCAGTTTCTGCCATAAGGGAGGAAACAAAGACTCTCCAAGAGCTCTCCTGAGTTTTACAACCACTGGCATTTCCAAAGAGGGGCTGACTCTCTTGTTCATTCCAGAGAAAGGACTCTGAAAAATTCCAGAGAAAGGACTCTGATTGGTCCAGACTTAGTCAATACCAACTCTGGGCTAATCAGTCGTGGCCATGGAGGCCACAGGACATGTACATAAAAGATCATGGTTGTTTTCATTGGAATCACACGGTGAGTAAGGGGAGGAGAAGTTATTGATATATTTAGAACAAAAGGCAAATCAAACACTGAGTAGCCTCTACTCAGAGTTTGAATAATGAGGATAGCAACAGTGATCAGAGAAGACAGGTAAGGTCTGATAACCATTCCAGAGGTGGGGCTGAGGAGGAAGCGAACTGGGACTTTACTGCAATTCTATACAGCACTATTCCTATCCTTGGCTTCACACCCTCAGAGGCTATTAAGCCTGAAAACAGTAGACATCGGGAGTCTGGACCTCACAAACAACAAAGTTTAAATTATTTAAATAAATTCATCTCTCCTAAGTGTCTTAGACCTCCTCCATTTAGGAATATTATAAAATATTATACCAGGATAGATCTGTGTTCATGTAGAAGCCCCTTTAAAAAGCAGCATTTTGATCTCTATGATGACACCAATATACTGAGGCTATTGAGGAATATCTCTCTTAAAAAGGTGGGTAAAGCACAGACATACCAGAAACTTTCAAAACTCTGCTTGCCTACCAACCACCCTGCTCTTAGGGGGATAAAAACTCAAATCATCTGTATAATTCTAGAAAACGTTTTTAGTAGCATAATCTGATAAAACACTAGGCATTATTGAAAGAATAAAATAGAGAATATATGTAAAATAACTTTGTACAAATACAAGGATTTTTACATTACAATTTCATTAAGCATTTGGTCCACTTTCTCCATGTCTTTCAGAGCATGGTTTACCTGCCTTGCAGGAGTTAATACTGAAGCTGACATTAAGTTCCCCTCTGTGGCAGGGTGGGTAAGACGTTTTTGTCAGGTTTATTTCTATGAGGAATTATGCTTGAGGTTATCATGCAGTCAAATAAACTTTTTTTCTTATGGGATACATGGAAAGGGGTCCAGAGGACTAGAGGGGCCCTGTTTTTCATTGAACAAAGTGATTTTGTTCTGAGGTTAAGTCCGTATGACCCAAAGTACAGACTGGTATGCAAAGAGTCATGCATTGATTTAAACAATAATAAATTGTGGTCCAGAATGTAGGGGAAAATCTGTTCCCTCATAGACATTGAAGACCATACAATTTAACTGCTGTGATTTCAAAATAAACCTTGTGCTTGTTAAGTTTTGGATTTGCAGCAAATACTAGAAACTTTTAAAAATGGATACTTAATCCTGTCCAGTAAGTTATGATGCTTATAAAACAACCCTTATAACTCCAAATGGTTAGGTAAATAAGTAGGACATAAATCATTATAAATAGCCAATAAAATTCAAAACTTAACGGTCAAATAATAAGTTTTTGGATCATAAAATCTGGCAAACACAGTATGGTGATTTGAGTCTGTTATCCAGGATTCAGGGGCCTTTTAACAAGATAATTTAGTAAAGGGCCCATCCTTGCAAAAGCCATGGGACCCTATGGAGGCAGGAGTAGTTTGTAAGAGGTAAGGAACTTAAATAACTATTCCTGGCATGTGAAAGCTATTCGATAATTATTTGTTGAATTAATTAGTTGATCACTATGGAATGGCTAAGTTATGAACAAGAAAGAACATCTCTAACATCTAGTGAGAAGAGGACGCAGTTCCATTCATTCCTAAGTGGTCACCAACACGGAGATAGCAAGCTGCAGGTCACAGCCCTTGCCTCACAGAAGCCGCCATGATAGATGGTGGAGCTCCCTCAGTCACTGTCTTTTTATTACTATTCTCTGCTACACCAGCTGAAGATTTGAAGTTATGATCCATCTGACTGCCCGATGCATGTTGAGTGTGCCCCCATCACTGAGCCCCATTAAACCTCATACCCCCAAGATAGCTCCCTCCAGATTTTCACAATGTCTGATAGTCCCATGGATGGAGTTGCCCTCCAATCAAAACCTGGATATCAAGGGATGACACACCCCCAGAGAAGGTTATCTGCCTAAATAATAATAGCCATAACCCACATGCAATAAAAATGTAATTCTTAACATTTCTCTGGAGCTTTAGATTTGGACAATGTTAAAATGATGGATGACAAGAAAAGCTAAAAATCAAACCATTTGCTCATCTCCAATCCCATACAGTAAACTTCAACAGAAGTCCTACATGTACTTTTCTTCTAAAGTACACCTCACATGGTTCATTACTCACCGTCTGAGAGCTCAATACTCCTAGGAACATTCTTTGAGACCCCTGGGCCTTTGCTCCTCCAAAGTTTCACCCTTCCCAGTCACACTCCACTCACTATTCATGACCCATTGAAATGCCCTTTCCCCTCTGAGGCCTTCCCTGCCTCTCACAGACTGGACCATAGGCTCCTTCCTATGCCCACGCCTCCCAGAGCCCTTAAGCACATTCTGTCCTATTTATAATTAGCTGGTGTCTATATCTCCCCAGTTTGTTAGAGACACACAGAAAAGGCATTTTAGCTCAGTCATCTTCGTAACAGCTCAGCAGAGCTGACACTCAAATGTCTGCACAGTTACTCTAATTCCAAAATGAGCATCTTTAAATCCAATTATTCTCCAATTCAATTTGTTCACAGAGATATGGCCCTATGTAAAATGTAAAACAAGTCTTTCTAAACATTGATAAATGGAAAAAAGGAAATTTAGCAGCTCTGATTATCAGAAGGTACCAAGAAGTGGAGCTGGTAGAGATTCAAGGGATCTGTTTTCTGGTTTTGGCTGCACTCCTTATGTTTGACTTCAGAGATGACCGTCATTTTCAACTTTTTAGCCTTCCAAGGTCTGCAACACAACTGGAAGCTTCTTATTGGTTTGTCCCTCGACTCACACTAGATTCAGTGTTCTACTCTCTCTTAAGTCAGTTTCTGTTTATCTAAAAGCTTCTACCTTCCATGTTTGAGGGCATCTCTCACCTGGGGATGTTGCCTCACCTGTAATCCTTGTTCTTTAGGTTTATCTACTTTTTTAGTTCCTAATATTCCTCCCACTTTTGTGACATTTCCAAGGGAATAAAATACAAACACAAGTATAAATGTCACCCTACCCTGTGTTTAATCAGATTTCTCCACTGTTCATTTTGTAGTGCTATGTATTAATAAGTATAGCACTGTTATGTAAAATTTTAAGTTGATATTCATAAAACATAGCTCATTAACACAAATGATTTAAGAAAAACATTCTAATAAAATTTTTAATACTCTTCTATTAACTTATCCTAGATAATTGACAAGTATTAGACAAATAAATAAATAAATAAAAACTGTCTTTTAAATTCATAGAAAAAGAGTAGTGGACAACTGTGAGAAAAAGATCATCTTTTTCTTCAGTTTGGCCCTAATTTCACTCTTCCTTCGTCTATGAATGCAGTAGTGTGTGAGGAATCTTATACTAAAAATCTATTACTGTGAGTGGTCTGTAATTGAGCCCAATGAGACATCCAGGAAGCCCCTATACACACCAGTGAGCAGATGTAGTTTGCTTATTTATAGCATGTTTCTTTTGGAAAAACTAGTGGTGGACACATTTGGATCACACTTACACAGTTATAAAAATAAAGATTTGATTTTGCTCATTCTTCAGGAAAAAAAAAAAAGGATCCATTTCTGGGCAGGTAGATGACAAATATGGTACATGGTTTAACCACAACTTTTTTGTATTTAAAAAAAAAATAGTTTACCCTGAATAGAATAGCATCCTCCAATCACTTTAAACAAGAAATGTCAACATACAGAGAACCACTGTAAAAAAAGATAATGTTACAAGTATAAAGAAGCCCATCAACTGAAAACCAAAGAGAGAAAAAATGGTTTACAAGAGAAACAAGAAATCAGGAGACCCCAGAGCCAATCCTTTCTGTCACCAACTGTGTCAATGTTAGCATTATCTTTCCACTTCCCTATGCACCACTTTTCTCTTCTAAAAAAAATGGAGCAGTTGGGTTTTGTTGTCAGCCAAATTTTCAAGCCCTCCTGCAGCCCAGGCACCAGCAACACATCTTCATTCTTTGGTGCCAAGATCCAAGGCCCTCTGTGCTTTCTTCCAGCTCCTTCTTGGTTCCCCTCTCTTGTCTTCACCTTCAGCCCCATTGATGGGATGTTTGACTTCGCTGTTTTGTCCTTGGACTCTCCTGGATGGATGGTGTATTTGACTTGACCCAATACCTCTCTGTAGCTGAGGTCCTAGTCTGCTAGACTCACATCCCTGTTGTACCCATTCTACCCTCTTTCAAGTCGAGGGAAGGAAGAGGATTCAGACAGTCATCTTGAGGTCACTCAGTTCCAGAATCCTAGAATTCCAACAGCATAGCAAAGCCGTGAAAAAAAAAATAAAGCTTTCTGTGGTCAAAATAAATCTCATCAATGTTTGATCAGCATGAAGAATGACAGGTTCATCTTTAACAAGAAGGCAGATTATTAGGCCTTAAGTGCAGGATATCTGTCTTACTATGGAAGGAAAGCTCTTCCTCTGTTACCGTTTTCCTTGGTTAAAACAAGGCAGGGTCACTATCTATAAAATTCTTCATAGGCACTCTGTTTCAATTACTTCTGCACTGGAGAGAAACTAAGCAGAGTGGAAAAACAACCTGGAAAGATCTTAACGCCAGACTCAAAGCTGCCATTGCCACACATTTCTTGGAAAGGGGCCACACTTATCAAGCTTCACTTCTTGTAAATGTTTATTGACATGGAGCCTTTGACAGGAGTCAATCTGGCTGATAGCTTTTTCCTGTTAAATCCCAAGTTGCTTTTGCTGTTGAGAGCTTTTAATGACGAAAATGAGGAAGTTGTGTCTGCAGCAAGAGACAGACCTTGGATCTAGATTTCACCTCATCCCATTTGGCCCTCTCTTAATAAAGAGGTACAGCCGTGTCAATTGGTACTAGATGAGGAATGAGAAAAATCAGAGCATTTAAGAGAGTTGTAGTACAAGGCTCCATAAGGGAAAGGAATTAACATTTATTGAGCATCTACTTTACGCCAGACACAATTTCATTCACCTTGTAAAATGATCTCTTTTGATTCCCACTGGAATCTTTTGGGATGGGAAATACTATCTCCATTTTATGCATAAAGAACCTAGTTCAAATTCATTCAATGAGTAAGTCATGAGGAGCTGGGGTATTATCCTAGGTCTATAAACTGGATTTTATTTGTGTGTATTATGTGCTTCAGGCTTTCAATTCCTCTTCTACAAAGGAGGTACACATATGGAAAAAGAAATTGTAGAATCATACAATTTTAGACCTTGAAGAAACAGTAGAGGTCACAGTACAATTTCTCTCATGTTATAGATAAGAAACTAGACACAGAGGTTAAATGATTTGCTCAAATTACATGGTTCTAACTGTGCAAATTGTAAAAATCTTTCTTGATTGAAGTATTAGGGATTAAGAGGCAGACTTTTTAAGGTTAATTGGAGAATATATCCTAAATCAGCACAAGCTATTTCATTTATTTAAAATAATTGAAGCTGTAAAATTTCCTGGTGAGAATTTCCAAGATAACTCATGTATTACTCTTTAAAGAAAACTTCCTATTGATCTAAAGCCCTCTGAAGCTTAACTCTTTATCTCAGCACCAAAACAGAGTCACTTTGCATCTAGAAGTAGCAACAGAGTCCGTTTTTCCAAAGCTAGAAATTCCCTCAACATCAGGTCAATAGGTCAGTGGAAATGGTAGGTCACAGGTCAGGAAGTCAGGGAAAGAGAAAGAAAAGATGCATCCACTTAAAGACCAGCAGACAAACAAAATCAATTGCACAGACTTCTACATTAGTACAGGAATGACTTCCCATATGAACTCACGTATATTTGCATTTCTTGACCAAGGGTCAGAGACTCGAAAAGACTAAAGTCAGTCCAGAGAGAATTCAGTCTTCATCATCAAGCAGCTAGCCAATCTCAACTATATTTTACAGGCAAAAGCAGACATTTAATAGACTTCTTTTCTCAAAATGCAAATGCTTTGGTGTAGCCAAAGACCATCTACAATTTTAAAAAGCTTAAGAAGGACATTTATGTATTGGTTTTTGTGAGCTTAAACTTGAAGGTCCAGAGAGTTATGTAAATAACAATACTCAGGAAAAGAAATTTATCTATTTAATTTGGGCTCATGCAAAGCTTGGATACAAATAGTGCCTGAAAGAGGAATAAACATAATTCATAGGGGTTTTCTCATGTGTTTAATCCCTCCAGGCAGTGAAGGACTGGATTTGCCACAGATGTTTTCACCAACTTTTTCTCTTGCAGTCTCCCGTAGGTGTAACTATGAATAAGCATCTGATTGAGTTGTCTGTCCTTCTAACCCTGGAGAACTATGGGCAAAAATCGAAGAGGAAACATGATAAAGTAACATGAAAACTGCAGGAGCATTATTTGATGCACTCGATTCGTATTCATGGTACAAAGTTGAAACATACTACGATGCCAGAGGAGCAGGAATAGATAGGTCTCAATACACGACAGGATTTTCTGTTTCAGCAGAGGGGCACCATGAATCACGGAGTACACAAAAACAGAACTTGCTCTTGATTCACATGCAATTGGCTCATTGGATTCTAGCTTTTCTTGTAAATTAACTGAAGCTTAAGAGATGAAGCCATCCGTGCTTGTTTGGAATGCTGCAATATTAATGTTATCTCCCTTGAGTTTAAGCTAATCTACTTAACAGATCCTTACTTGGACATGAACTAAAAAGCCAACAAATGCAGAGAAAAACAAAATCACAAAATATAGAATAGTATCATTAGTCCATGACATCACATAAATCTTCTCAAAAATATCTGGTTATATTTTGCAACAGGCTTATCCCATTGACCAGTATGTGCTGATGTGTTTGTTCATTGTTTATAACTGCTTGGCTTGAAATCATTTATGACATTTGTATTGAATAGGAAGTCAATCACCCACTCTTCAGGGTCAGGAGATGTTCTAAGACTTGTCAGAAGATCCTGACAGGCTGGACTCAGCCACCTGCCTCCCAGGAAGTACTGTCAAGATGACTAAGACAGAGTCTCATGGCAATATCCACTTTTCTTGACTTAAAACCTGTTCGGCATAATGGTGCAAGACAATCCCAAGTTTGAGGCCAGCCTCAGCAAGTTAGAGAGACTGTTTCTCAAAATTTAGAGAGAAAAAAAAAAAAAATGAAAAGGGCTAGAGATGCAGCTCAGTGGTGAAGTGTCCCTGGGTTCAATTCCAAATACCAAAAAGTAAATAAAATAAAACTTATACAAAAGTCAAGAAAGACAACTCTTAAAAGTATCTTTTTCTCTTTCTTTATTCCTTTCTTCCTTTCTTTCATTCTTTCTTTCTCTGCTTCCCAGACCATTTTCAGTTTAAACAACTAGTCTTTACTCACTTAGGGTGGACTGTCTATCTCACATTCTGTCCGTGTTGTAGTTAAACCTGTTGCATTCCACTGATTAAGCAAAATCTGTTTCTTTAGCAATGAAAAATTTTCTCTCTTATATGGAGTCTTTACAGGTTTTTAAAGCTGACAGCCCAGCCTAAACTTTTATTTTTATGCCATGTAAAAACGTGTTCTTTCTTAGCTATAAACTATGCAGCCAAAGCGTGTTGTGATGCCAGAGCAGAGGGAAAAGATAGCTCTCAGCCTATGATAGGATCTGTTTCATCGAAGGGACATCGTGCATCGCCAAGTACACAAAACACAGAACTTGACACAGTCACATCCCCGACTCCATTGGAATTCATCGAGCCCCTGGTTTGTGAGGACACTTACTACACATTATTTTGTCCCGAATTTGACCCTTGCTTTTCAACTTCCCTCCAGAGAGCATGAAGTGCACCTTTTGGGATCAGATGACAATTCCAAAGTGTGGCTCTCATCTTCCCATCACTAGTTGTACATTCTGCCTTAAGCCCCTGTAATTTCATTCTTCACCAAGTGTTGAAGGAGGCCTGTTTGGGCTACTGTTTGCTGAGAAGGCAGGAGAAGCTATTACCCAAGGAATTAGGATTTGAGCTAGGTTTTGAACCCAGCTGAGCACCGGCCAATAGGAGAGGCAGAGGGTGAACTCTGAATCTTCCAGGCTCCAGTGAACACCGAAGCCTTGCGTGGCTGCGCTCACAGCCCAGCAAACTGGCTGCGCAGAAGAAGCTTCCTGCCAAGGAGATGCTGATCTGAATCACATTAAAGGTCAAAGAAGAGAATTGTTTTATTTCCTAGAAACTGCGCCACACCCACCTCAAATCCCTTCCAAATCCCCTAAACCCAGTGAGAAGCCAGCCCCAGATGGGGGGAGGGGCGGCGAGGCTCCCCTGACTTGAAAAGTGCACTGTGAGACATTAACCGCTTCCCTGCTGAGACCTGCTGCAGTCGCCAGAGCAGGAACGGAACGCGTGACCGTGTGGGCTGCTCAAGGTCCCAGAATGAATATTTGAACATTCTTTTCCCAGTGTGTGCTGGGATTGTTCCCCCGCCAGGCCTCCCCACCCATCAGGGGACCTGCAAACCTACAGAAATGGCCACACCTACTGCTGTTGCAGATTTTGGCAGCAGTTGAGAGGACTCCAGGCAGCCTTCTGTGGGGTGGCGGTGGAAGCTCCTCCTGTGGTTGTCTGGTTTCGGTTGAGGGCACAAAGCGGGCTAACCCTCTTTGGTCTCCCCATGTTGCCTAAGCATGCTTAGAAAATGCTGCCAGAGAAGCAGAGCTCCATTCCTTTCCCACTTGTATTGGGCTCTGTGTTAAGACTAAGCCCAACAAATGCCACCCTAGTCTGAGTGGTTTCTTCCTATGCTGAACCCCTATAGCATTTCATGTCTATATCATTTGTGCTGCCTGTAGTATAAGCTTCCTGGTCTTGTATCTGGGTATATACATCTAATCTTCTCTCCTATATAAGCTTCTGGAAAGAATGTGGTACAATCTTAAACACAGAAAAGGAGCAATAATTTTTAACTGAATTAATGAACTCTTGAAGCAACAGTGTTTCTGTTTGGATGGTATCAGTTGTCATTGTGTGGGAAATGAATGGATCAATTTTACACTTTAGCCCAAAGTAGACTTGACCAAAAACATCCCTTGACTGGGTCAGAGACATCTGGTTGTTCCTGCTTCCAAACTATATTCAAAACCAAATCTTGAAATCTAGATGTCTGGTAGGAAGATGAGCTATCACTAACCAATACCAAACTTCAGAATGTTACAAGTTACACTGGATATGTAATGGCACTGAAGTGTCTTTATGACCTTGTCGAACAGCAGCATGTACAATAGGAGATTTGGTGTCACTGCAGTTGACTCCCTACTCAGAGACAGAGAATGGGGAAAAATAGGAACATATTGGTTAGATAACTAAGGATAATAGTCTTGGAATAAAACATCCAGTTATTAGTAGGATATGTTTACACCCATTAGTGAATTTCTTCAAGGTTACTTGCTGTTCTGAAATTAGATTGCAACTATGCCAAAGTCTCGTTATTCATGGCTCACTTGCTTGGCCCTTCCTACCAGCAAAGGAAATTAAAGGTCAAAAGATCTTTTCAGAAAACAATTTATCTCTAGTTTCCAGATTGTTTATTGAATAAGAACATATTGAATGTTAATATTATGGTTTGGAGGTGAGGTGTCCCCCAAAGCTCACATATGAGACAATGCAAGAAGGTTCAGAGGAGAAATAATTGGGTTTTGAGAGTCTTAACCTAATCAGTAAATTAATCCCTAATGGGATTAACTGAGTGGTAACTGGGGGCAGGTGGGGTCTGGCTGTGGGATATATATTTTGTATCTGGAGAGTGGAGTCTCTCTCTGCCTCCTGATCACCATGATGTGAGCTGCTTCTCTCCGCCCTCTCCCGCTGTGATGTTCAACCTCACCCCAACCTGAAAGAAAGAAGCCATCCTTCTCTGGACTAAGACCTCTGAAATCCTAATCCTCAAATAAACTGTTCCTCCTCTACAATTGTTCTGGTCAGATCTTTTAGTCACAGCAGCAAAATAACTGACTAAAACAGTTAAGTGTGGACCTAACACAATCAATGCTAGACACCTTTGGTAGCTTATCTCCAAAGATACCCCTCTGCCCCCAGTATTTACACACCTATGTAGTCCCCTCCTAGGTAATCTGAGCTCTCACTTTTGAGACCCTGTGACTCCCTTTTGACCAACAAAGAAATGCAACTGAAGTGAAGTTGCATCATTTCTAAGGCTAGATCATAAGAAGTCTGCTACTTCCACCTTGATCTCCTTGGAGTACTTACTCTGGAGAAGACAGTCACTGGGTAAGAAGTTCAAATACTCTAAGACTGCCAGGGTTTGAGGAAGCCCCAACTAACCGTGGGAAGAAGGAGAGAAAAAGAGGAAAGGAGAGGGGGGGGCGGGGAAGAAAGGGGCGGGGAAGGGAGGGAGAGACTGACAGGCAGACAGACAAGGAAAACTGTTCCAAACCTTTGGGGATGGTTTGTTACACAGCAATTGATAATGAAACCAATGCCAAGGAATTATTTCATTTTTATTTTAAGAAGTTCTTAACTTGGAATGGAACCACCATTTCACCCAGCTATCCTCTCAGTTTATACCCAAAGGACTTAAAATCAGCATAGTACAGCGATGTAGCCACATCAATGTTTAAAGGAGCTCAATTCACAATAGCTGAGCTATGGAACCAACCTAGGTGTTTTCAACAGATAAATGGATAAAGAAAATGTGCTATATATACACAATTGAATATTGCTTAGCCTTAAAGAAGAATGAAATTATGCCAGTGAAATTTGCCAGTAAATGGATGGAGCTGGAGAATATCATGCTAAGTGAAATAAGCCAATCCCAAAAAATGAAAGGCCAAATGTTTTCTCTGTTACGTGGATGCTAATTCACAGTAAGCACGGTGGAGGTGACTAGGGAAGAATAGAGTTACTTTGGAAGGGAGGGGAGGGGGTATGGGGGTAAGAAGGATAATAGAATGAATCAGACATTATGACCCTATGTGCATATATGATTACACGACTGGTGTGATTTTACATACATCGTACACAACCAGGAGAATGAGAAGTAATATTCCATTTATGTATGATGTGTCAAAGTGCATTCTACTGTCATGTATGACTAATTAGAATAAAAATAAATTACTTAATTAAAAGGTATTGTGTCCATCCACAACTGAAAATTTTTTAAAAGTAAATTAAAAAAGAAAAGTTCTTGCCCTTGGAGAACTTAGATTATAGGGGAGAGCAACACACCCACAGAAAACAACATAACTCATTCACAAGCAAAAACAATTATTTCCAACTAAAGAACTGCTTCAGGAGACTTGGGAATGGTCCTTTGAGGAAGTGGCACCAGCCTTGCCAAGGAAAGTAGCCAAACTAACCCTGGCAACCAGCGAGGGAGCAGCTGTCACATGTTCAAAGAGTAAAGACAGAGCCTAGAAACACTGGTGAAGCATAGAACAGAGAAGTGAGCAGAGAAAAATGGCACAGCACATTCTAAAAAACACTCGAATGCTCACGTTAAAAAGTTAGCTCCCAAAATACAAGTGAAAGCAAGACACCATTTTTCAACTCTTGGATTGGCAAAGGTCTTTTAAAAATGACAATATTCAGGTTTGCAGAGTTCAGCATAATGCACGTGCACTGCCGGCAGGAGCATGCTGCCAACCTTTCTGCAGGGTAATGTGCACCAAAGCCTTTGAAGTTGTTATATCGAATTATTCTTGTATTTCTAGAAATTTAGCTGGAGAAATTGTCAATAATTATTGTATAAGTGTCTGTGTTGCTTTTTCTTTTTTGTTTTGTCTTGGGCTTTTGTAGATTCACACGTAATAGCATGAATTAAATACAACCTAAATACCCAATGATAGGAAAAGGTTAACTTCAATGGTTCACCCACAGGTGATATTCTAACTACTGGTATGGGAAAGGTTCTGACCAATTTATATTTTACCCAACACACCAATCAATCAAAATGAACATACCAACCAATCAAAACTAATAAACCATCCAATCATGACAGATGCACCAACTATTTAATCTGAAGGTATAAATAGCCCTATTTATAGCCACCGTATTACAGAATAAGTAAATATCAACCTAGGTACCTCCATTTAACTGAAAAATATGCAATTGTTAAAAATCATGTTTTCAAATAACATTTAATGATATTACAATGAAACGTGCAATTTAAAAAAAGAGAGAAGACCTTGTATAATATATAACTTACATGCACATACACAAATGTCTGCACAGAAAAAAGCAAAGGAAATACACCAAAAGATCAATGGCGGTTGACCTGAGTGGTGGGATTATCACATTTTCCTTCTTTGTATTTTTCCACTTCCCAAAAATGCTATGATAAACACACATTACTTTCATAAATTGTCAGAAAGAGTCACATGTAAAAGGAAAATAAAAACAATCAAAAGAACTTTGGTATAAAGTGTCAGTTGGACTGATTAGCAGCAATGAAGGGAAGTTCTACTGGGAGGATAAAGCATGGGAAATGGTAGGCACTGAGGACAAGGATGGACAAAGCATGAACAGAAGGAATTCCAAGGGCTTGAGCAAGGAAACCAAGAGAGAAAAACAATGTCGGATGAGGGTAATTCCAACAGCTAGGAGGGAACGTGGAGGAGAAAATGAAGGAAGCAGAATAGCCAGAGGACTTCTACCACAGCCCTGGAAGCTAAACCAGCATGTGCCTGATACACATGTATGATTGACTGATGTTTCTTTTACTCACTCAGGATTTTGACTTTAGCAAAATATTATCTGCTCTTAAAGTGCATCTGGGGTAATTCAAGATCCATCTCTTCAACAAATAGGTCTTGGTATCTTCTCTCAAATAACTATGTATAGAAAGGAGGAAAATAAGAAGGAAGTAGTACATAAATACATGTTCTTTTATCCCAAAATAATAGGTCAAAATTTTTAATGACTCCATGGCAAAAGAGCTTTGAGTCAGACAAAATTGGGGTCAGGCCTTTAAAGGCATCTTCCCTAACTTTTTAAAACTTTTTATTTGGAAATAATTTCAAATGTACAGAAAAAAATACAAGAATTAGAAAACAGAAAAAGATAAAGAATAGAAAAAAGAACACCATATACCTCTTACCCCGAACTACCTACTATTAACATTTTACTGGTTTACTTTATCATCTGTTCTCTTTTCTCACTCTTTCCCCTCTCATAGATAGGTAGATATTGTATACATCTAATTTTTAATCCTAAGAGAGTAAGTTTATACATTATGTGTATTTTCCAAAATGAAAATGTTCTCTTGCATAACCACACTACAGATAACAACTTCAGCAATTTTAACATTGATGCAACAATTTTATCTATTGTACTCTACATATACCAATTTATTTTTTTATTTTTTACAGACTGCATTTCAATTCACTGTACACAAATGGGGTACATCATTTCGTTTCTATGGTTGTGCATGATGTAGATTCATACCATTTGTGTAATCATACATGTACGTAGGGTAATGATGTCTGTCTCAGTCTACCATTTTCATACCTGCCCCCTCTCATTTCCCTCTACGGAATCTAAAGTTCCTCCATTCTTCATTCACACCCCACCCTCCCACCCCCATTATACATCATCATCCACTTATCAGGGAAAACATTCAGCCTTTGGTTTTTTGGGTTTGGCTTATTTCACTTAGCATGATATTTTCCAATTCTATCCATTTATCTGCAAATGCCATAATATTATTCTTCTTTATGGCTAAATAATATTCCAGTTGCAAATTGGTGCAACCACTCTGGAAAGCAGTGTGGAGAATTCTCAGAAAACTTGGAATGAACCCAACTTTTTTTTTTTTTTTTTTGGTGCTGGGGATCGAACCCACGGCCTTGTGCTTGCAAGGCAACTACTGTACCGACTGGGCTATCTCCCCAGCCCTGAACCCAACTTTGACCCAGTTATCCCACTCCTTGGTTTATACCCAAAGGACTTAAAATTAGCATACCATAGTAATGCAGCCACATTAATGTTTATAGCAACTCAATTCACAATAGCTAGATTGTGGAACCAACCCAGATGCCCTTCAACAGAGGAATGGATAAAGAAACTGTGGTCTATATACATATACCAATTTTGACATTTGATCTAATAATATTCTTTGTGGCAGTGTTCTCCTCCATCACAGCAGGATCCAGCCCAGGGTCAAGGATTGCATTTAGTTGCTCTATCTTTTTGATCTTCTTTAATTTGAAACATTTCTACCATTCCACCCCACTTTCAATCCATACATCAGCTTTATTTGAATTACACATGTTCCAAATTAATGTCTCAAGGATCCCTGGCAACCCATTGCCCCAGATTTGTTCTCAGTGGCACCCACCCTGCCTGGCCCCTCTTACACCAGCACTCCCGCTAACACAAAGTCTATTTGGGTGGTAGGTATAATTATGTTCTCTTAATGTATTTTCTTTCCTTATTTTTGAAAGGATCCATAGCTTTAAATTTTGTTTTTGTTCCAGATGAATAGGAACTGGTAGCCAATTACTCTAAAAGCCTATATTCTTCAATGCATGACTGAAGAGAATGCAGCAGCACAGACTCTTCTGGTGATCATTTAGCACAACGCTCTATTGCCTTAAAATATTTTCTCAGTCCCCTCCTCCACCTGTCTCCCTCTGAAGGACAATGACCTTTTGACAGTCCACCCAACTGACTTCAATTACTCTGATAAATGTGAGAGTAGAGATGGCTGGCATTGATAGGCACAACCTAAACAAAGGCTCCAGATGAGAACTTTTGATGGCTATGGTTTCCATCTGAGCCTAGGAGACAGTTATTAATCTATATAAATGCTATAGTCAAACCAGATGAGCGGGGAAACTCAACGGCTAACCTGAAGTCACAAATACACTGGCACGCTGAAAAGCTACACCTTTCTCAGTGCCACAGTTTATTTGCATGCAATCCCAGCCAAATCAATATCACCATCTTAATCAAGAGGGAATTACAGGCTTCAGCAGAGAGGTATCATTGTAAGTAATTACATCAGAGTCATTTTCAGGCGCATTGCACACTGAGCTGAAATGTTTAAACAGATATGAGGGGAAGGAAAAAATACTTGGCAAGAGCTTGAGGGTTGTTTTTGCCCAGAGTAATGATTCAAACAGTCCTTGTGTTCAAGTTCAAATCTTAGATGGAAGTGCCAGACCAGGCGTATAAAGGTCAGGGGAAGAAAGCAGCAAGGGATTGTGGATGTACATAACATGAATGAGAAATTGTTTTTAGTCTTAAGTGAAAATATCTAGGCTTTTTAAAATTTTTTTAATCAAATACATCATCTCTATGCATTTTTTAGAAAGAAAAAATTCCTATGCAGTTGCCATGTTAAGATAGTGGATTGCAGCTTGCTAGTTTGGGAAGAGGACCTCTGGCTGGCTGGAAATGTGTTCATAGAGACCCGGGGCACTGCACCCAGCTCAGGCCCTTTAGAAGCAAATAAAAATTAAGGGGAGGGGGTGACGAGTGTCAGAGGACACCCATTTGCACTTAAAGTTTTGTCAATTTTTTTCATCTATTTTTTTTCTGCTTCCTAATTTGCATTCCAGTATTTGAGGAAGTAGACCTATTTAAATTAAGAAAGTCTGTGAATGAGGAAACGTGATTTTCTTAATTTCAAGTGCAGGTGGTATCAAAGCAGAAGTGCAGGAAAGGAAGAAACGAAAGAAAAGCTGCTTTCACCAAAGAAGAAAAATGACTTATAATTAACTATGAGGTGGCAGCTTGAGTCATGCTGGCCTCAGCCCACAAGGGCTTTGTTTATATGCAAATGATTCCTTCTGAAGCACTAGAAAACACTTCCTTTCCTTGAAGAGGTAAACACCCTCTTGAAATCTTCTATTCATTTGGTTATTTTCCTTTTTTTCCAGTATTACTAAAGTAAATGTCAAACTTTGCTCCTGTTGGGGATGATCACAAATTCCAAATTAATCCACTTTCCTTGGTCAAATATTTGCCTCACACATGTAGTTTGACCAACATAGCTGTTTAGCCAGGTGCCTTATTAACAAGCTCCCCTGAAAACAAAGTCAGCCAGGACTCCTAGAAGACAGGGACATCAGGGATGCTCAGGTTTGGTGGCAGCAGAAATGAGGCAAAGAAAGTTCCTTCTCTGCCAATGAAGGGCCAGAGCCTTGCCCAGCCAGACACTGAGCTTCTGCCACCAAGTGAGTGTGCTCAGTGTCTCCTTGACAAAGAGCTCTCTGGAAAAGCAGAGAATGCCTTTTACCAATCATACCAGTCTCATCCCACCCTGCCAAGAAGGAGGGTAAAATAAAGGACTCTAACACACCCATAGGTCTTATATTTTCCTGTCCCATTGTAGATTTCTACCAATGAAGGATGCTATTGGAATGTTACCAACCAACAAAGTCAAAAATCCCTAAGCTGAACCATGCTAGCTCAGAACCATCCATGTGTCTTTTATCCAGCTTTCTTCACTCAAAGGATTTTTGGAGACCTCCTTCCTGTTTCTCTGGATTTTTTCCTTATTCTCTTCCTTCCTTTTTCTCATTAATGGTTTTCAGTTAACTGGGCTTTCAATTAGCTGTCTGCAATCCCAGCAACTCAGGAGGCTGAGGCAGGAGAGTTACAAGTTCAAAGCCAGCCTCAGCAATTAAGCGAAGCCCTGAGCAGCTTAGTGAGACTGACTCGAAATAAAAAATAAAAAGGGCTAAGGATGTGGCTCACTGATGAAGTGTCTCTTGGTCCAATCCCTGGTACCAAAAAAAAAAAAAAAAAGGTTTCAATTGTTCCTGGAAGACTGATAAGCACTGGTAGTTAACCAGGCACTGTATGTACCCCTACTCGGAGGGGATAGAGATGCATACAGCATTCACTAACACCGAAGTTTGAATAGGATTAGCACACCTTCCAGTTAATGAGAACACCTCTCATTTAATACCAAAACCCACTTACAATCCAGAGATGATCTGTGAATATGTAGATCTACTATAGTCCAGATCCAATCATTCTTTAAGTAATAAATCAAAAAGAAAATTTCTTTCCATGTTGGTGAATTCTTGGTTGTCTGGCTTTTTCTTCATTCCAGCAAGAGACATTCAACTTGCTCCTTTGCTCTTAAATTATATATATCATCTAAAATTATAGTTAAATGTCTCCTCAATGTTTCCCCTACCTCTAGTGTCCCCACTACTCCAGTTCTTTCTACAAAACACTGACAGACTGATCTTTTTAAAATGCCATATAAGACCTATCATCAAAAGTTCCATCATCACCATCAGAAGTTCAGAATGCCACAGACTAGAATTCAAGGGCATCTGAGGTCTGACCCTGACCTGTTTTTCAGCCTCCTCTCCTACAATACCCTACATGAACCCTTGGCTTCAGGCAAACACACTCCTCATAGTCCCTCAAAGGGCCAGAATGCCTCTCCTGGATTTGTGATCTTCACCAACTCTCCCATGCCACAGTGCACCCCGCCCAAGCCCCACACTTGCTTGAGAGGCCCTCAAACCTTGCCTTCCATCAGGCCTTCTCCCATGGCCCAGGATCTAGAATCAGACCTGCATCTGAGACTTCTACCAATTCGGATACTCTCCCATACGTTATCAGCTCTCTGCAAGTAGGCTCCACAAATTGGGAGAGACTGCAGGCCTTTCAAAGGCAGAAACCATATTTGCTAACTTTCCACTCCCAGGGTCTAACATGATGTTCAATGACAAATGCTCAATAAATGTCTACCAGTCATACCTGATTGTGTGTAAACTGTTTGTTTTGGTTATCGATTAGACACCACCCAACTGACAGTTAAACACCTCGCTCTGGTCAGTGACCTTGACTTTACTTCTGACTCTGTAATAACATGTAAAACTCAGCAGGATTTACTGGCCTTTCAGTAATTAAATAATTGACCAGTGGTAATGCACTGCAAACATCACCCTATGAGCAACAGCCTCCTATTTATAAAACAAATCATGCTTGCCTCTAAACTATGACACTTGATATCCCTGGGAAGGTACCAAAACAGTGTCTGAGGAATGAGCTAAATATGCGCGTGCACACACACAAAGCGGGGGCATTATTACTTAGTTTTCTTTATCCTAAAATTAGTATCCATGCTGAAATAGCATGTGAGTACCTGGTTAACATGTCTCACTTTAAATAGGTGAGAAAGCTAAACTAAAAAACAGGCCAATGAGGATAACTGGGAAAGCATTCAGCTCAGCAGGGGCAGGGTTCCATTTAGGTGTGGGATAAAAAGAAGATTCTAAAGACAATGCTGAGTGTCATTGAAGGGGATAGGCAGGTAACCTGCCAGCAAATAGAGCCATATTGCAAAATCTATATCCAATTAATGTAAGGATTAAGAGATAATAAGTGCCCTGGATTCTGAGTAGACTTTAAGTGGTGCTTAGCAAGACTAATAAGATGGAAAAACCTGACCAAGAATTGGCAAGGAGGGCAATGTTTTCCTTATTGTTTTTTTAAAGCCGAATAAGTATTTTAACATTGTTTGCAATCCAGCATACACATAGGACACATGACTTTTACCTAAATGTTATGGTCCAGGTACATTTAAGTACATCTACTGAAGACTAATTTTGTAGATAATTAAGAGTGAGATCAAAAAACAACAGGTAACTCTCAGTCCCAGAGGCTCCCTAACCTTCAGCAGATTCCCAGGGCAGCCACTGCCCAGAATTCAAAAAGGACAGGACCTCTGAAGAGAAAAGGTCCAAAGATAAAGTTCCTGTATTGCATGACTTGTAGATGGAGAATATTAAAAGTATTTAACATACATATAGTATTTATATGTGTTTATTTTAAAATTGTACTTCTTAGATTTGAGTCAACTTCTGGACCAAGGATAATTGCACAAAGAGATCAATTCTTGACAAAGATATGCCAAGGTTGCCTCTGGGTTTGGTAGGAAATAGTAGTAAATAGATTAGAGATGTCTGTCATCTGCAAAGAGCTGTATTTTGGTAGAATGCATGCCACATACTTACCATTTCTAATTCAGACATTTAGTGGTGGAGCATATTGTAGGTTTTCCCAGCTCTGACTGGTACCTGGATTCTGTCTACCCAAAGCAAAAATAGTTTTTATACAAATCAGTCACCTCATAGGTGAAGGAGGTGGAAACTTACAACCTGGCATGTGGGTGGGGGACTGAGGACTCGGACCTTTCACACTTTCCCTTATCTGACGAAGTTCCCCTACCTGCCAAAAGTAAGCCCACCAAAAGGATCCAACAAACTCCTCCCATGATGTGACCCTGCTAAAACCTATAAAACTCAGACCCTTGTAGCCAGTCAGCATTTTCCTCTTGAAAATGTGCCCTTCTGCTGCTTAATAAAGCACCTCTGATGCATTGAGGTCTGCCTCCATTTCTTTTTCTTCTTGTATTCTCTTTTATTTGCTTTCAATAGGAGGCTAGGCAGATGTGGGCCCCTTCCTTCAGATAAAACCATTCCACTGAAAGGCTGAAGTAGTTTGTTTGAATTTTCTGCTTTGCAAATATCTCTCAGGGAAAAATGCATAGAATATGATTCAAGTTGCCCTGGAAGAAAATCATGTTGTAATTGTTAGTATTCCAAATTGAAAAGAGGAAGTATATGGCTTATAATCTGCTGTATGTGAAATATTTTAAAATATTAATAATTATTAATATTAATAATTAAAATTAATTATTTTAAAATATTGACTTCTTTCTCCCATTATTTACCCCTTCCCCTTTCTCTGCTTCTCTCCCACACTCCCATTTCAAACTGTGACTCTATTGTGGGTTCACTTTTCAGTAAGAGGATTTGACAAGATGATAAAATGGAAATCACCTGCCAGACACTTGCACTGCAATTCCCAAAAGTCTAAACAAAGTTCACAAGCAAGCAGTCTTCAGTCCATATACAGCCCAAAGCCATGTTTGTGAGCCTGCACAGCATAGAACAATGTTTACTAACATTCAAACTTTAAGAACTTCCACACTTTCAGTTCCATTAAAAAAAAAAAAAAAGAAAGAAAGAAAGAAAGAAAGAAATCAGAACTGTCAACACTGATCCTGTCTTTCCTCAGGGCAACACTCAGCTGGAACTAACAAATTTTCCATTTAGAAACCAATACACCAACCCAGGCATGGTGTGCATGCCTGTGATCCCAGCAGCTCAGAAGGCTGAAGCAGAAGGATCACAAGTTCAAGGCTAGCCTGAGCAACTTGGTGAGACCCCATCTCAAAATAAAGCAAAAAGGACTGAGGATGTAGTAGCTCAGTGGTGGTGCACTTGCCCAGCATGTGCAAGGCCCTGGGTTCAATCCTTAGCATCACAAGAAATTTTAAAAAGTAAACATTTACAAACCACTACACCAAATCAAATAAAAGTTAAAAAAAAAAAAAAAGTAGCATGCCCTCTCCGTTGTCACCTGTTTCACAGTTTACTCATCTCTCTGGCCTCTGTGGGTATTTAGAGTTGTCACTGGAGGCCTAGACTCTGGAAGGCAAAATCATCATGGCAGGATTGTACCTGGGAAGGGAAATGGTTTAGTTAGCTTTTTTGCTCCTGTGACTAAAAGATCTGACCAGAAAAATTTTAGGGAAGAAAAGTTCATTTGAGGGCTCACAGTTTCAGAGGTCTTAGTCCATAGAAGGCCAGTCCCATTCCTAGGGGCTCGAGGTGAGGCAGAACATCATGGAGGAAGAGTGTGGCAGAGGGAAGCTGCCACATCATGATGATCAGGAGGCAGAGAGAGACTCCACTCTTCAGGTACAAAATATATACCCCATAGCCACGTCCCAATGAACCACACCCCACTGCCTCCAGTTACCACTCAGTTAATCCCACCAGGGATTAACTCACTGAGTATGTTAAGGCTATGGCCAATCATGTCTCCTCCAAACCTTCTTGCATTGTCTCACACATGAGCTTTTGGGGGCCACCTCACATCAAAACCATAACAGAAAAATTGTTCAAGAGAAGATCGGAGATTAAAATTAAAATACCCTCAGGCGGGGCAAGGAAAAGGACCAAGGAAAGTCTAGAATGAAAACTCTCTCAAGCCGGGTGTCAGGAGGAGAGGGCTGGTGCTGCAGGGACCCCATGGTGAGAGAGCAGGTCTGCAGGGTGGTGCTCCTGACTCAGGGTGAAGCACCCGAGGTCCGCTCAACACCCAGGGGTCCCTTTGACTTCCAGGAAGAACTGTTCTATAACAGCAGCCGGTAACTCACATTATGGACACCCAGAGACATGCTTGGTCTCTGAGCTCGTTAACCCAAATGGACAGGCTTACCTTATAAATCCAGAAATGCCAAAGGCCCAGAGGAAAATAGAATGAATCTTAGACATCCATAAATAAAAGTGGAGAGGAGAAAAGGTTTGAAAGGACTTGAACTAGGACAATGGCTAATGGCTCTCTTCACCCAATTTCTTCCTTATTATGTACTCCACACCATTGTGTGTGTGTGTGTGTGTGTGTATATACACATTGTGTGTGTGTGTGTGTGTGTGTGTGTGTGTGTGTGTGTGTGTGGTGCTGGGGACTGAACCCAGGGCCTTGTGCATGTGAGGCAAGCACTCTACCAATTCAGCTGTATCCCTAGCCCTCCACATCATTATTTTGCATGAAACTTATGAAATGCTGCCTGGTAGAATTCATTCACTCTGTAGGCATTGATGGAACCTCTACCAAGTGGCAGGCACTGTTCATGTTTCTGAGGATACAAAGTGAATAATGAGATGTGCCTGTCATCAAGGGGCGTGCAAAAAAACTATAGAATATATATTATGACAGTTTTGTGATTCGACAGGAAAGGGTATTTGAAAAAGGCATTTTATCTTTTCATGATGAAATAAGGAAACTAAGAATAGAAAGGAACTTCCTTGACCTAAAAAAGACCCCACAACTAGCATTATGCTTAATGGTTAAACACTGGGAGCTTTCCCCTAAGATTGGAAACATGACCAAGATGTCCATGCTTGTCTCTTCTACTCAACAATGTTTTAGAAGTTCCAGGGAAAATGGGGGTGAATGGGGGGGATTGCTAAAGGGTATGGAGTTTCTTTTCTTTCTTTTTTTTTTTAACTATTTTTAGTTGTAGATGAACACAATGCCTTTATTTTATTCATAAATTTTTAAGTGGAGCTGACGATCGAACCCAGTGCCTCACATGTGCTAGGCAAGTGCTCTACCACTGAGCTACAGCCCCAGTCCTGTATGGAATTCCTTTTGGGCTAGAAAAGTATTCCAAAATTAGACAGTGGTGATAGTGACACACATTCTCTATGCATGTACTAAAAACTACTGAATTGACTATTTTAAAGGATAAGTTAATTTTATGATGCTGATTATATCTTAATAAAATTGTTATTATACTTTTGACTGCAAGCAACAGAATTCCTGACTAAAAGTGGCTTTAAACCTTAAAGATATTTACAGTTTATATAATAACATGTCTGGAAGTAATCAGTCTCAGGACTCATTTGGGAATTCAGCAAGGCACTTCCTATATTTTCACTTAACTATTGTTTTAGTCGGCTTTTTCACTGCTGTGATTAAAGGACCTGGCCAGCACAATTGTAGAAGAGGAAAAGGTTATTTGATGGCTCACCATTTCAGAGGTCTCAGTTCATAGAAGCAGGCTTCATTCCTTAGGGCTCCAAGTGAGGCAGAACATCATGGAGGAAGAGCATGGCAGAGGGAAGCAGAGAGAGAGAGAGACCTCCACTTGCCAGATATAAATATATACCCCAAAACCACACCCCCAATGCCCCACCTCCTCCAGCTACACCCCACCTGCCTTCAGTTATCACTCAATTAATCCCATCAGGCGATTAATTCACTGATTGGGTTAAGGCTCTTGTAACCCAATCATTTATTTTCTGAACCTTCTTGCATGTCTCACACATGAGATTTTGAGGGCCACCTCACATCCAAACCATAACAACTATTCATACTCGCTGACTTTTTAGTCTCATATCCATCACCTCAGGATCTATTAAATGTCTGTTATAGCTCCAGGCATCACAAGGTGAGACAAAATGAGGAAGGATGACAGGGGAACTCCTCTCTTGTGTCTATTCCTTTTATTAAGAAGATAAAGACCCACCAATGTGCTTCTCCTTTGTTTCAAAGGTGGGAGCTCAGTATTTGGAAAAGAGAACACTTTTGGTTTATTCTATCATAGGATCTGAGAATTAAGAATGAATATCGGGTTATTCAGCCAACAGTGTGTATCCAATGGAGATATACACTGAATGCCTCTGCTTATGCTGAAGGTACCTGAAAAGCATCACAGCCACTTCTCAATTCATCATCCCTTTCCCCACCACCACCATCCACTCACCTAACCTAGGTTAGACCCAGCTTTCTTGATTTTTTTCTTTCCCTGGCCCCTGGACCTAATCAATTTCTACTACTATTTTACCTCCTAAGCCCCTTGCATGTCTATCCACTTCCTTCCATCTCCTCCACAGAGTTTCAGAGACCTTCATCTCCTCCCTGCATGGGCACCACTCTCTGCAGTGTCAGAACATAGCTTAAAAATGCAAATTAGTTCATGTCACTGTGATGCTTAATATTCTTTGAAAGCTGCTCATTCATATTGTAAAAACAATAATACAAACTAAAACTCACCAGGTCTTTTCATGATTTGCTGTGCCAGGCTTTTGCACATGCTATTCTTTCTGACTTAAAAGTTTCCCCATTTCTTTACCTAATTAATTCCAACTCATCTTTCAAAGCTCAACTCAAACATAGTTCACTCTAAAAACCCCCTCTGATTATCCAAACCAGGGCAAGTCCTCTGATATAGGATGTACACCATGTATTTTGTCTTCATCCATTGAACACAAACACAATTAACTCTATGCAGTAATGTGTTTACCCTGCCTTTCTTGCATGAAAGTAAGCTAATAAACCAGGGCAGCATTGTCTTGCTCTCTGACCCTTCTCCCATGTTTAGCACAACACTTTGCACCTGGGGAGCACGCTGATATTTGTTTGAAGTATAATAGAGTGAATGAAATAATGAATACAGGGAAAGTATTCAGAGTCAATTACTAACACAAAGAAAACCTCTGTACCTTGGAGCAATGGGAGAGCAGGAAGGTTAAAGGAACTTGACTTCCTCCATGAAGTGCAGTAGAGCCTTTGTGAATGAATTCTCAGTCATCAGCAGCCTTTGGTAACTGATTACTAGAGCATTCAATGATACTTGCTCAGGAATAAGTTCCTGTTTTCATGAACTTTGCATCACTGTGACCATAATATCTGACAAGTACAATTTAGTAAAGGGAAAAATTAATTTGGAGCTCACAGTTTCAGAGGTCTCAATCCATAGATGCCCGACTCTTTTGGGTTCAAGGTAAGACAGTACCTCATGGCAGAAGGGCTCAGCAGAGGCAAGATGCTTAGCTCACAGTGGGATCAGAAAGCAGAAAGAGGGAGAGAAAGGGGAAGGGGCCACAGAGAAGATAACCCCAACTTCTCCAATCACATCCCACCGGTCCACGGTTACCACTCAGTCATCTCATTCAGACCAAGATAGATAGACTGACTAGGACGCCACTCTCATCTCTAATCATTTGACCTCTGAATATTCCTGCATTACCACAGGGACATTGGGGTGGGGCCAGAGGTGGGGGGGACTCCATATTCAAAGCATGACATTCTGTTCCTGGTCCCTAAAAATCTCATATCCATCTCACAATGCAAAATGCCTTTAGTCCATATCCAAGAATCCCATACTTTTAAGAGTTTCAGTATTGCCCCAAAGTCCAAGTCCAATGTCTCCTGTGAGACCCAAGGTTAACCCTTGGCTGTGAGCCCCAACAAAAATCAAAAGCATAGGGCTGAGGATATAGCTCGGTTGCTAGGGTGTTTGCCTAGCATGCACAAGGCCCTAGGTTCAATCCCCAGCACCACAAAAAAAAAAAAAAAAAAATCAAAGCAATATTACAGTGGCACAGAGTAAACATTTCCATTCCAAAAGGGAGGAATAGGGGAGTAGGACAAAAGCTTGGGACAAAAACAAGATCAAAATCCAGTTAGGCACAGAAGTCCTGTAACTCTGCCCATAACTAGTTGTACAGCTTCTAGGACCCATGACCCTGCAATGTCCTCTCCAAATGGCTTAGGCAGTCCTGCCCCTCAGGCCTTGCCTGTTATAGTGCACATGACCTCTCTTTTAGTCTGGTTCTCTCTGTAGCCAGCAGCTTTTCTCAGCAGATAGTCCATACTACTGGCATCTCTTAACTCCTGGGTTTTTATTTGACCTTCATAGCTTCACACATTATCATCTCAGGCACAGTCTACAAGGATCCCAACCCTGCTACACTTTGCCTGGTCTTCTAGGCCTCCCTTTGAAATCTCATTGGAAGCCTCCATGACCCCTTAACTCCAACATCCTGCATATTTGCAGAACCAGCACCACATGGATGATAACAAGATCCATTACAAGCTTACACAGTAGCTGAACCACGTTGGGTCATGGCTGCAGCAACCCCTGAGTGTCTGATAAACAGCTTCCTAGGACCCCCCTGTGCAACAGGATGTCCCCATGATCTCTTCTCAAAGGAATTTTCTCTTGAGCTTGCAAAGGATGTGGTCTTGTAAATTCCAGAAATGCCCTCAAACATCATTCCTATTGTTTTTGTGAAAACTACTTAGCATTTCTTTAGGGATTGTAATCTCCTCAGCAAGCACACTATCCTAGGCCCCAGTTTCACAAGCACTCTTTCTGGTCAAACTGCAAATTTTAAAATCCTTTCGCTCTGCTTTCTATTCCTATTGCTCACTGTAAAACCTGGCTAAAATCTGCCAGCAATATCCATGCCACCTCCTGAATGCTGCCTAGAAATTTCCTCTACCAGATTAATTAGTCCATCACCTTCAAATTCAGCCTCATACAAGGTCTCAGGACATGGGGGAAATGTGGACAAGTTCTTTGCCCAAATGTAAGATGAATGCCCTCTAGTCCGATTTCCAGTTGAGTCCTCATTTCCCTCAGAAACCTCATGAGTATGGTCTTTACTATCTGCATTCTGATCTTCTGAGCTCCCTCCCACCAGAATTATCCATTAAGCTCCACTTATAACACTCTAAAGCTTTTAAAGCCTACATCTCTAAAATTTTCCAAATTCCTCCTGCAAACCAGCTCCAAGACTTCTGAACCATATGCTCAGGTTAGTCAAACAAGGATTCCACTTCTTAGTACAAATTTCCATTTTCATCAGATTTGTGTCACAGTGATCAAAATACCCAACAAGAACAACTTACAGGAGGGAAACTTTACTTGGGACTCACAGTTTCAGAGTCTCAGTCCATAGATGGCTGATTCCATTGCTCTGGGTCCACGATAAGGCAGCACATCATGGCAGAAGAGCCCAAGAGAAGAAAGACTGTCAGCTCATGGTCGGATCAGCAAGAAAACAGGGGGAGGGAAGGAGAAAGGGGCCACAAGAAAGAGGAACCTTCATCCCAGTTACCCAGCTGTTCTAGTCATAACCCACCTGCCTACAATTACCACCCAGTCATTCAAACTAGGATGGACTGACTACATTATACCTCCCATCTCCAATCAGTTTACCTCTGAATATTCCTTCATTAACACAGAAGTCTTATGGGGGACCCCTCAGATTCAATCTATAACAATTTCCAATTCTATCCTGTCTCTAGTTCAAGTGTCTTAAATACTAGGATAATTTCTGACAAAGTTGCTGAGGAGTACCTCATGGCTCAAGGCAGGTATCCCATACACACTTGGAGTGTGTAGTACCAGTGACTTCTGGCCTCAAAAAAAGAAAAGTTGTAAGGAATAAGCAAAAAGTTGTAAGTGCCTTGAGTACAGGGAGAGATGTTTTAATTGGCACCTGTCTGACACACAGAAGACCCATAAATTCCACTGCAATGGAACCTGATGTAGGCCAGGGATTCTACCAGCCCCACTGGGAGCTTCTCATTTTCTCTCCTATTATCAGTCTCCTGTGAGATCTCCTCTCTGCAGGAGAGAAAGTGCCCAATACACAAGTCTAGACTGAGTGACCCATGTTAGCAGGGCTCTTGTTTAAAAGTCCAGAGATAGAGACTCAGGGTCACCTCAAAAAGGATCACAATTTGCCCTTCAATTTAAGGAAGCAAAAGAGGGAACTGTGGGAGCTCAAGCCCATTCTCTTCCAAATGATGGGGGAAAAAAGAAACTATTTTCTTTCCATTGTTCCAAAAATACCGGTGATTCTTTTTCCCCAGCACAGTGTGGAATCGCATGATTTCACCCAGTCTCGTTGTCCATAAATCCTAACACTCCAGCTCTCTTTGATCTAACCATGTCATGGAAAAGAGCATTCACACTGAATATCCATCTGCTCCTCCTGGACTCCTATTCTGATTCTGCTTCCCTGCTCAGTCCCAAATCAGAAAGCACAGCACTATTTCAGTCCAGGCATTTCCACCACACCTGCTTACCGGTGGGCTTAAGCCACTCATCAAGGAGGAATCTGTTCATTGTGATGTAGCTTCAGGAATCTGCACCAGGTGACACCACCCTGCTCCCCACAAATGCCGGCTGAAGAATTTCAATGGCAGCAGAAATTCTTCCAAGGGAAGCCTGGCAGTTTTCTAAAGAAATTGCAAATAAGTAATTGCAAAGACAATAGTATTATGAAGTGTTTCCTTTCTTCACCTCTGTCCTGCAGATTTTTAGGTTAAAAAATAAATTGAATTTTCCAATGCTTTGTACCCAAGTATTCAAATCACTTGGCACAGGATAAAATATCTAACTATCTTTTATATTTTCACAAATTTTACAAATAAAGAATCTATTATGAGAATAGAGGTCATACACTCTATAAAGAGCAATCTAATTTGGGGTACAAATAGCAAATACCAGTAATTCCTAGATAATGATGCTGAAACACCCTTGTGGCCATAGTAGCAAGACCTGTCCAAGATCAAGATGCTTTCTGCTCTTTGTCCTGGAATTGCTCAGGTCCTTCGGGTGTCTGAAGACCAAGTCCAATGCAGCTGAGCACTATTGTAACAGTGGTTCACTTTATGGTCTGACTGTAGCCCTTGCTGCTCTGGCACTGCAACTTATTTTTAAATGGACATGTTTCTTTCTCTTCCTCTCTCCCTGCTTTTCCCTAATCTCTCCCCTTCTCTAATCTCAGAGGAAACTGGATTACCTTTCTTCCCCAACCTATGCAATTATCTGTTCTTATACACACCCACCATAAAAATGAAGTAATCCAGACTTTGGGGATGGTACCAGAATATCTCAGAAATGACTATCTTCCAAATTAACAAGTAAATCACAACTCCAACAGAGAACATATGGAATGTAGCCTTTGAATCACATCTTTAAAATCCCCCTGTTCCTCCTGATGGCAGAATCACATCCTCTGGGACAGGAGGCCCCTGTGTTTCTCCTTTGCTAGCAAAGCAATAAAACTTCTTTTTCCTTTTTCTCAAAACCATGTCCTCATTATTGGATTGGCATCAGGGTGTGAGGACCAAGTTTTTGATAACACCATCACAATGAACAGACTAAAGTTGACATAATAATTGTACGTATTTATGGGGTACGGTGTGATATTTTGATACATGTTCATGAGGCATAATGATTAAATAAGAGTGATTAGTATATCCATCACCTCAAGTATTTATTGCTTCTTTTTATTGGGAACATTCAAAATCCTCTCTTCTAGCTATTTTGAAATATACAATAAATTAATCCTCTTACCTATCTGTATTTTTGGATAGTTTAACCTGCCCTTCTCTCCTAAACCCACTTACCCTTCCCTTCCCAACCGTTTGGTGGAGTGTTCTTTATTCAGGGGGAGGGGGTTGAACCCACTCTACCACTAAACTATATCCCCAGTCCTTTCTTTCTTTTTTTTTTGTTTTTTGAAACAGAACCTTGCTAACTTGCCAAGGCTGGGCATGAACGCGATCCTCCTGCCTCAGTTTTCCAAGGTGCTGGAATTACCGGTGTACACACACTTGCAGCCCACGGGATATTCCTGGATGCGGGGAAGCTGGGCAATGTCTCTAGTCCCCATAGGAACCACAGAGGCTGAAGTAGTAGCAACACTTCAGGGGCTGGCTATCCACTGTCCACTCCCCATACATGTTCATAAAACGTTTCCTGCCAAACCAGCCAACACACTGTGGCCTCAGGCTTTCTCATTCCTTAAGTCAGCCGCATCACTAGGAGCTGAGCCCTCCTAGATGAGTCAGGCAGGGAGGCTTCTCTGTCAGTTCTCACAGGTGTGAGGCACAAAAAGTCGATTAAGAAGATATAAGAGGGAGGAGAAGTACAATCTGCATCGGGAAAATATCCAAAGAGTTGAATCAAAAGCAAGGTACTCAGCGGAGGCCTCCATGCCGACTGCCACCACGGATGTCAAAGAGAACTTTTTGTGGTGCCTCTTCTAGGGATGGTGCCCCTATCTCCCAGGTTGAGCTCCCTCCTCAAAAGACCTAAATCCTAAGTGTTGCCTTCTTGATGATCAATTCTTCTGGCTCACAGCCACTTCCAAGTGAGCAAGCCAACCCCAGAAAGTCCAGTCAAGGACCAGCCCCAGCAGCTCAGCCATCCCTGTCCCCAGACCATGACACCCCCTCATTCACACATGCAAAGAAGGTCACACAAGCATTTCTTCTGAAGATCCAGAAAAATGTGCTTCAGAGTTATTTCTGTCCTTACCTGCATGTGAAGGAAGGAGCAGGCAACTTCCTCTTCCTAAAGGAAGGGGGAAGGGTGAGAACACAGAAATGTAGTCTCTGGCCAGAAGCCCCTCTGAGAGAGCAGCCCCCACACTCCTCAAAGCCTCTGCTCCCCGTAGCTGGCCATGCTGAGCTGGCACTACCCACTGAACACACCAAGTTTCAAAAGCACCTTTGCTGTTCACAACATTTTGCTGAAAGATGCTCTTCAGACTCCTGAGCAAACCTGAAATTGGCTTTGTGGTCCTGATTGCTACTTGGATCTCCACATTCTTTGGCAATTTCACGAGGCTCTAAAAGGAGAGCAAACTGCAGTCCGATACTCTGCTTTGTGTTTCTCTAATTGAGAGGAAAGACCTTCATGTTCAGCACCTTAGCTTTTCCTTTCTCACATAGGGAGCTCCTTTGTTGAAAGAGGACCATCTGCCCTCTCAATCCCAGGGATTCTCACCCTGGGGAGCTGCGGGGAAATGCTATTAGTATTGAAGAGGTTGGAGACCTCTGGTCATCCCTGCCTTTCTTACCTCACTCTTGGGTTTCGGTCTTATTTGATGGAGAATTCTTATTCCTACTGGCAATGTTTCAAATCCCAAAACTAAAAAGAAAAAAAGAAAGAAAAGAAAATCAAAGCCTTTCATACCTTCCTAAGACAGTACTCCATCGCTTAGACTATGCTTTCCTTTGAACTCTACTTCCCCACTTCCCCTATTTAAGGCTCCTTCCATTTCTCTCCTCAATTACTTTTCATGGAGAACACAAAATTCCTTGCGCCATTTTCCTTCTCTAGAACAATCATACCACGTTCAGTGTTTTTCCACAGTGTCAAAGAGAAGCTAAGTTGAAAATGACAATAATTAAACATTTTATATCAGTGATGGATCATTCTTGAAGTAATGGTTCTTGCTTATAAAATTCAACGATGCCTTCAGCTCAGTTTATGTGATCTCCTTCCTCCCAGACCTGAAACTAAAAGGGAACAATTTAACGGTTAGCAACTTTCAATTGCAGATCAGCTGTAATTCAGTTCTTTGGAAGTAATTAACAAAAGAATTTGAGAAAGCATATATAACTGGAGAAAAATCAGTAGATTTTTGTTCTCCCTAAAATGCAAAGATGGGTATTTGATTAATAATGCAGAGGAAAATGAATCCAAAGTCTTCTAATCCTTTCTGCTTCAAGCTAGGCACACACATATAAGAATCAACCTGTGCTGCTGTCTCTTTTGTTATCAGGACATATGTTGGCAGCATGTGACCCTATCCTGTCATTTATGGAGCAAGTCACAGCCTCTTAGATGAATTATGTCAACATCTTAGTTGCATGGAAGTCATTTTGTACTGTATCTCCCCCTCAGTGTATAAGGCATTATACAACACAGTGGCTGTATAGTGAACTTGAATATGTGGCTAAATATGAACTTTGGAGTCAGACTGACTAGGTTCAAAACCCAGCTTTCCTATCTACCATATAGTGTGTGCCCTGTGGACCCTGTTCTCTGCCCTGGTGCAGACAGTACTCACAACGTCACTGGGACACCAAACATTCTGCAGAAGTCTGCCACTTCAGGATCCAGTCCCAATCCTAATTCCACCAATGCCTCTCCTCTATCCCCACATTTTATAAATAAATCTCTCAAGTTACCTATTTCTATGTGTTGTGTATGTTCTGTTTGGACCCTGACTGGGTAAACTATGACTCTGGATAAATGACTTGACCTCTGTACCCTTCCATGTATAAAATGGAGGTAATAATAGTAATTTACCACCAAACTTGTGAGGATTAAATGAGTTATTCACATATGTGAGAGACTTAGAATGATGCCTGACTTGTAATAAGCATAATTCTTTTATTTTTATTTTTATCACCATCACTGCCACCCCCTCATCATCATTACCAGGCAGCCTGAGCAGACAGTACTGGTACAGCACCATCCTAGGAGCTTAACCATCCAGTTTTTAGCATGCTGTGTTGATGATTGTGGAGAGCTATTTTTTAAAGTATGGACAGAGAAATCTGACAATTACAATAGAAAGTAGCTTAAGATAAATCCAAGAATGATTTAACACTGGGCAGTTAAGACAGATGGTCATTACCAGCAGTCCCAAAGGACTTTTATATTCAGTTGCTTGCACTGTTTTTTCTCAAAGCACTTTCGATGTATCTTATCCTACATTCAGGGACATTTTAGAGCTAAAAAGGACTCTGACTAGATGCATAACCTCTCATTTAGCACTTTATTTAGAAAAGAAAACTGATTTAACCAAAGTAAATGTTTAGGCCATTTAGATGTGGGCCCTGCACAAGAAAAATCAGTGGGAAAAAAAAATATTGAGGCCTTTCGGTCTTGCTCAAGGGACTCTCATCTAACCATTTGGAGAGATTTATTTCTAACCAACATTTCCAAAGTCTAAGAAAGAACATTATTGTGATCTCTCCCCAGAGAAGGGAAATGGATCTTAATTTAAAAAAAAAAGGAAGAAGAGGAAAGCAGAAAGAAAAGATAGCAAAGAGAAAACAGAAGTCCCCCATCCATTCAGTAGACAGATTTATAATACCAACTAGATATTACAGCAGCTATGTATCCCAACCATTTGACCAGGATTTATATAGAACTTTAAGAGTGTTAATAATGAGAAGGAGGGACACCTCAAAAGAAAAGAGAAAGCTCTAGGAGATTATGTATGTCCAAGTCAAATTTTGAAAGTTCCACTCCTTTGCAGGAATGAAGGCCTAAATACATTTTTTTTTTTTTTTTTTTTTTTTTTTGTACCAGGTAGTGAACCAGGCGTGCTTAACCACTGGGCCATATTGCCAGCCCTTTTTTATTTTTTATTTTGAGACAGGACCTCACTAAGTTGATGAGGTTGGCTTTGAATTTGCAATCCTCCTGCCTCAGCCTCCCATGCTGCTGGAAATTTAGGCATGTGGCCCTGTGCCCAGCTAAATTTATTCTTTTAAAAACTGAAGCTTTGGAGGAGAAGAAACTAGGTTTCAAGCCTCAGTGTTTTATTTCATCTCTTTGAACTTCCATTTCCTGTAAAATGAGAGAGTTGAACCAGAAGGTCCCTATGTTTCCTTCCAGTTCTTTATTTCTAGAATTTTAAACTGGATATTACAGATATCAAAGAGCCTCTTCTCAGATATCAAAGATCCTATTTCAAAGAAACAGATGAGGCCACACACCTCACTTTCAAATGAATCAAAGTTGCTTTCTGTTTTCTTTTTCCTTTCTTTTTTCTTTCTTTCTTTCTTTTAATGTCTCCGAGTGAATTTCTGCTCCTTGAGTCCAAAAATTCATTTAAAATGCATCCAGTTATTTTAAACTCCTGGTGAACAGATTTAGTTAAAAGAAGTTGATTTATGAGTAGCATGCTAAAGGCCACTTCATTAATATGTCCAATTAGGAAATCCACTTGGAAGACTGAATTGAAATTAGAAGGATGAGAAGACACTTCAAGCAATGTTAGAAAGCAAGTCAATATTTGCAATCACAGATAACAAGCGAAACGTCAGTAGTGGGAACTTATTAAAAAAAATGTAAATCAACGAGAATGACTATACAACAGAAAAATGGGTAAAAGATGTGAAGATTAAAAATAACAAATACCATTTCATTCCTATTGCTTTGGCAAAAAAAAAAAAACATAAATGACTGACAATATCAAGAGTCGATAAAGATGCAGAGACAGTAACTCTTATTCATTGTCAAGAGAAGTGTAAATAAAAGTCATTTGTATATGTCAGGAGTACTGGGGATTGAACCAGGAGTGCTCTCACTGATCAACGCCCCCAGTTCTTTTTATTTTTTATTTTGAGACAGGATCTTACTAAGAGGCTGAGGTTGACCTAGCAATTGCAACCCTTCTGTCTCAGCCTTCCCAGTTGCTGGAATTACAGGCATGTGCCACCATGTCCAGTGAATAAAAGCCATTTTGAAGATAAGATCTAATGAAGTTGAAGACATAAATATCCTAAGGTCTGGTAACTCTATTTCCAAGTACACAACCCAGTGAAAGTCTAACAATAGTTCAAGGAGATAGCTCACAAGTAAATGCTTCAAATGGTAAAAATTGGGTACACTCAAAATATCTAAGATGAAAGAATAAATTTGTATAACCCTATAAAAGCATATTTGAGTCCTATGTACCAATATGAATTTATAAAATATAGTTACATGTACTTACAATATTTATCTAGAGTTAAATTATGCATATATGCCCACTGTAGCCCATTTATTTATAAATACATAGTTAATGCATAAAGTCACTCATGGGAATGTATATAGGGTTGATAAGTCTCATATCAAGAGAGTAGAAACATCTGATATAGAAACAGGGAAATGTGAATAAGAAAGAATTCACAGGACACAGGAGACTTCTGTGATATTTTGCTTATTTATTAGAGGGGAGAAAAAAAGGTTTAGGGATGGAGTAGGAAAAGTAGAAGATGACCCTGGAACTTCTGTGGTTTGAGTGAATCAGAAAGCCTCAAAAAAGGATGGGACAGGAAATTCAAGATGGCGGATGAGAGGAAGATTGCATTTCCAGTTGCTCCATGGCTTAATATTCAAGCACCAGGTGTACTTTTTCTCAGCAAGGTGGATGAAAGAGGGAATTCACCAACTCCATATCTGACAGTCAGAATCTCTTAGAGACTCTGGAATTTGGGTGCACTGAAAAAAAGAACAAAAAGTAGTACACTGGAGCAAAGCCGGTGCTGGTGGTGGCGGTGGTGCTGGTTCACCACAGAGGGGAGGGAAAATACAAAGAGAGAAAGAGAGAGATACACACAAATTTGTGCATAAAAACCTATAGATTCAGAAAAGCAGCCTGAACCTAGCTGACCAGAGGCTGCACTTCAAGCTGGAAAGCTCTGTTTCTCCACTGGTAAGTAGAGAGCTGAGATGGGAGCCATCCTGAAAAGGCCATGCTGCAGCTTGCCGCTGTGGGACCCTGGGCGATTACAGCAAACATTGCCATACTGTCCTGTCAAGTGCTACCAGGGGTTCTGGGGTGTACCTAGCAGAACATGAGGGAAAGAAGATTGTGCCCAGGGGGATTTAAGTCAGAAATGTGGAAGGCAATGCAAATCCCTTTCCCTTTGATTCTGGCAGCTCCAGTGACCAGCCAAAGGGGGGCTGGGAAACAGAACAGGCAGGTGTTCACACACTCAGGGGCTAAGCCTGGGAAGGCCATATTTGTGGGAAGCAAAGTATATGAGACCTGCAGAGGGTTGGCTCCCCTGCCCCACCATTAGAATTCGTGGTAGGCTCCTGAAATCCAGGCTCCCAACAGAGATCAGCATCTTCTAGCCCTAGAGGTGTGTTGATCTAATCTCTTCAGAGCAGATACCATCCAACGAAGTCCCTGAGGCCTGATCAGACCTAAGCCCCAACCATTTGAACTCCCATTTTAGAACTCTGCAGCAGCCTCTCCTGGGAGTGCATCCATCTGATCTAGCCACACAAATAATTCCAATGGACAGTACTTCCCATTCTGTCCTACCTTATACTGATGAAAGGGGAACCTGAAAGCTATTTCAACCAGCTTCAGTTTTAGTCCACTCCAGCTGAAAACAGTTGGACGGTTCCATGAACAACACAAAAAGAGGAAGGGGTTAACAACCCCCAGTCCTTGCCCCACTCCTCCCTGGGTACATAGCCCAAGAAGAAATGAAAAGAAGGTCAGTTGGGTATAGACAGTGACCATCCATCCTGTCAACAGTTTTGACCAACACAATGGACACTGTTCTTTCATTTTTCATTAAGTTTTTTTTCCTTTTTTTATCAATTAATTAACTTATTCATTTGGTATTCTTGCTGTGCTGATTAGTTCATAGATATGTGTGTATACGTATACATATATGCACATCTATGTTATATATAACATACATTTGAGCACTTTTTCCTAATGTTATCATTTTAAAATAAGAGTTATTTTTCTTTCTTTTCTTTTGAGGGTCAGGGTTTTTCATTTGTTTATTTTGGCTCAGTTTGGTTTGGTTTGGTTTGTTTATTTCTTTTGTTTCTCTTTCTCTCCTTTATTCTTCCACTAACAGCTAAATTCCCTTGTTCTCTATTTCTTTCTTTCTTTCTCTCTCTCTCTCTCTCTCTCTCTCTCTCTCTCTCTCTCTCTCTCCCAGGGCTCAAATCCAGGGATGCTTGACCACTGAGTCACATCCCCAGCCCCTTTCAAAAATTTTATTTAGAGACAGGGTCTTGCTAAATTACTTAGGGCCTCACTATGATGCTGAGGCTGGCTTTAAACTCATGATCCTCCTGCCTCAGCCTCCTGAGCCACTGGGATTAGAGGTGTGCACCACTGCACCTGGCTTCTCTCTCACTTTACTTTGTTTTTTCTATTTTTTCTCCTCCTTCTTTGTGGTCATCAGTTACTACATCTCCTTTGCATTCTTTCGTTCACATTTTGGACATTCCAAACTCTCTTTTACCTTCCTATCACATTTTTTTTTCTCTTAATGAACTTCATTTTACCATCTTTTAAAACTATTTAGTTTTCATATCTCCTGCCTCCACCATTCATGATGCAGTTGTTAGTACTGTAGATGGTATAATTGACACCTGCTGTTTACTTTAATGCCAGCTCTATTTCAGTATTACTTTTTGTCTTAGCTGTTGGCAATTGCTGACCTCACCATTCCAGTTTTTGTGGTAATTAGTGTTAAAGATATCATAGTAGACACTGGGTATTTATTTCAATGTGTATATTGTTTGCTTTGGTAGTTACTATCATTTGTTTCTCCCTTTTCTTTGAGGTGCTAGAGATCTACTGGGACACTATTCACAGGGTTAGAAGCTCTGCTGCTGAACTAAATCCAGGCAAGAGATGGCACAACTTGTTTCACAAAATTAACTACACTCAAATTTCAGTAATACTTTCATACAAAGAATAAAAGAGACAAAAATTCCCAAACTAATGACCAGTCCCCAAGTAGAAACAGCCAACATGGGTTGAGGGACACCCTCAGATCTCACTCCCACAGCAAAAAAAAAAAAAGAGAGAGAGAGAGAGAGAGAGAGAGAGAATTAACACAAAGGATGTGGATATCCCACCTACAAGGGGTCTCAATCTAGATCACTGTAGGACACTTTGCCAAGAGAAGACTATACCCAAAAAAATCCACACACAGAGTAGAAGAGAAATCCATTCCAAAATATGCACAAATCCCAGTATAGGAACATAAGAAATATGAAAAATCAAGGTAACATGATGTTTCCTAAAGGTTATGATTCAGCAAGTAATTCCAAAAATATTGAAGTAGATGAAATATCAGATTAAAAATTTTAAAAAGAATGATTAGAAAAATGATTAATGAATTCCAAGAGAACAGAGAAAAATAACTGACTAAATTAAGGAAGTCATTACAGGATACGAATGAGAAATTCAATAAGGAGATAGAGATAAAGAAAAGAATCTAAAAGAAATATTGGAAATTAAAGGCACAATAAATAAATAAAATGTCCAGCTGAAAATCAAATAGAATAGACCATGCTAAAGACAGAATTTCAGAGCTGGAAAGCAAAGTTACTGGCCTTGACCAAATTTAAGAATCATTGGAATTTAAGATGGTTGTGAGATACAGGCTAATGGCATGGATAACTTCTTCAGACGAATAATAACAGAAAATTTCCAAACTTCAAGAATGAGATGAGCTTCCAGATACAGGAGGCATTCAGAACACCAACAAACAAGATAAAAAAAAAAAAAACTCCTCCATGACACATTGTAATTAAAATGCCTAACATATGAAATAAGAATAGAATTTTTAAAGCCATAATATTATTCTTCTTTATGACTTAATAACATTCCATTGTGTATATATATCACAGTTTCTTTATCCATTCATCAATTGAAGGACATCTAGGTTGGTTCCACAATCTGGCTATTGTGAATTGAGCAGCTATGAACATTGATATGGCTGTATCTGTGTAGTATGCTGATTTTAAGTCCTTTGGGTATAGGCCAAGGAGTGGGATAACTGGGTCCAATGGTGGTTCCATTCCAAGTTTTCTGAGGAATCTCCATACTGCTTTCCAAAGTGGCTGCACTAATTTGCAACCCCACCAGCAATGTACACTCATACATTTTTCCCCACATTCACCCCAACACCTATTGTTGCTTGTATTCTTGATAATCGCCATTCTAATTGGGGTGAAATGGAATCTTAGGATAGTTTTGATTTGCATTTCTCTTATTACTAGAGATATTGAACATTTTTTCATATATCTGTTGATTGCTTGTAGATCTTCTTCTGTGAAGTGTCTGTTCATTTCCTTAGCCCATTTGTTGATTGGATTGTTTGTATTCTTGGTGTAGAGTTTTTTGAGTTCTTTATATATTCTGGAAATTAGTGCTCTATCTGAAGTATCTAGATGGACTCTTGACTGAATTCTACCAGAACTTTAAAGAACTATTGTCAATGATCCTCAAATTGTCCCATAAAACAGAAGGGGATGGTACACTTCCATATTTATTCTATGAAGCCAGTATCACCCTCATACCAAAACCAGATAAGGACGCATCATGTAAAGAATATCCCTGATGAACTTAGATGCAAAAATCATATTCAATGACATAATAAGAGTGTACATCATGACTGAATTGGTTGCATCCCAGGGATGCAAGATGGTTTATAATATGAAAATCAATAAATGAAATTCACTGCATAAATAGAATTAAAGACAAAATTCACATAGTCATTTTAATAAATGCAGAGAAGGCTATGTCAAAATTCACCACCCATTCATGATAAGAACACAGAAGCAACAAGGGATATAAAGAAACTACCTCAACATCATAAAGTCTATGTACAACAAACCTAAAGCCAACATCATAGTGAATGGGAAGAAACTGAAAGCTTATCCTTTAAAATATAGAACAAGACAAGATTTCCCACTCTCACCAGTTCTACTAAATATAATACTATAGGAAAAGAAGAAGTCAAGCTGTCACTATTTGCCAATGACATGATTCTATATTTAGAAGATCCCAAAAACTCCACTAGAAAACTTCTAGAACTAATAAATGAATTCAGCAAAGTAGCAGGATATAAAATCAACACACATAAATCTAATGCATTTCTATTCATAAGTGATGAATCCTCTGAAAGAGAAATTAGGAAAACCACTCCATTCACAAAAGTCTCAAAAAAAAAAAAAAATACTTGGGAATCAATCTAACAAAAGAGGTGAAAGATCTCTACAATGAAGACTACAGAACACTACTAAAGAAAGAAATTGAAGAAAACCTTGGAAGATGGAAAGATCTCCCATGTTCTTGGATAGGCAGAATTAACGTTGTCAAAATGACCATTCTACCAAAGGTGTTATTCAGATTCAATGCAATTCCAATTAAAATCCCAATGGCATTCCTCATAGAAATAGAGAAAGCAATCATGAACTTCATCTGGAAGAACATGAGACCTCAAATAGCCAAAACAATCCTGAGCAGGAAAAGTGAAGCAGGAGGTATCACAAAAACCAGACTTTAAACTATACTACAGAGCAATAGCAACAAAAACGGTACAGTATTGGCAACAAAATGAACAGGCAGACCAATAGTATGGAATAGAAGACACAGAGACAAACCCACATAAATATAGTCACCTCATACTAGACAAAGGAGTCAAAAACATACAATGGAGAAAAGATAGCCTGTTCAACAAATGGTGCTGGGAAAACTGGAAATCCATATGCAGTAGAATGAAGTTAAACCTCTATCTGTCACCCTGCACAAAACTCAACTCAAAATAGATCAAGGACTTAGGAATTAGACCAGAGAGTCTGCACCAAATTGAAGACAAAGTAAGCCCTAATCTTCATCATGTTGGCTTAGGATCAGACTTCCTCAACAAGACTCCCCAAGCACAAGAAATCAAAGCAAAAATCAATAAATGGGGTGGACTCAAACTAAAAAGCTTTTTCTCAGCAAAGGATACAATCAATAATGTGAAAAGAAAGCCTACAGAGTGGGAGAAAATCTTTTCCACACGTACTTCAGATAGAGCACTTATCTTCAAAATTTATAAAGAACTTTACACCAAATATACAAAGAACCCAATCAAAAAATGGGTCAAGGAACTGGACAGATACTTTACAGAAGAAAACATATAGGCAATTAATAAATATATGACAAAGTGTTCAACATCTCTAGTAATTAGAGAAATGTAAATTAAAACAACTCTAAGATTTCATCTCACCCCAATTAGAATGGCGATTATCAAGAACACAAACAATAATAGATGTTGGCATGGATGTGGGGAAAAAGGCACACTTATACATTGCTGGTAGAGTTGCAAATTGGTGCAACCACTCTGGAAAGCAGTGTGGAGAATCCTCAGAAAACTTAGAATGAACCCACCTTTTGACCCAGTTATCCCACTCCTCGGTTTATACCCAAAGGACTTAAAATTAGCATACTACAGTAACACAGCCACATCAATGTTTATAGCAGCTCAGTTCACAATAGCTAGATTGTGGAACCAACCTAGATGCCCTTCAACAGATGAATGGATAAAGAAACTGTGGTATATATACACAATGGAATGTTATTAAGTCATAAAGAAGAATAATATTATGGCATTTGCAAATAAATGGATGGAATTAGAGAATATCATGCTAAATGAAATAAGTCAATTCCAAAAAACCAAAGACTGAATGTTTTCCCTGATAAGTGGAGAATGATATGTAATAGGGTTGATGGGATGGGGAGTGAGAGAAGAATGGAGGAACTTTAGATTATATAGAGAGAAATTAGAGGGAGGGGGTGTATGAAAAATGGTGGACTGAGACAGACATCATTACCCTATATACATGTATAATTACACGAATGATATGAATCTACATTGTGTACAACCATAGAAATGAAATGACGTACCCTATTTGTGTACAATGAATCAAAATGCAGTCTGTAATAAATAATAAATAAATAAATAAAATACTAGAAATTCTAGCCAGAGCAACTGGGCAGGAGAAGAAAATAAAAGGAATAAAAAGGAAAGGAAGAAGTTAAACTATCACTGTTTGCAGATGATATATGATACTTCAAAGATCCAAAAAGCTCTATTAGAGGACTGCTGGAGCTAACAAACAAATTCAGCCTAACAGCAGGCTACAAAATCAACATATAAAAATCAATAGCATTCTTATAAACCAATAATGAATCTTCTGAGAAAGAAATCAGGAAAAGAAATACCATTCACAATAGCATTAAAAAAAAAAAAAAAAAAAAAAACCCTAGGAATAAATCTAACCAAGGAGGTGAAAGACTTCTTCAATGAAAATTATAGAACACTGAAGAAAGAAATTGAGGAAGACACAAGAAAATGGAAAGATTTCTCATGTTCATAAACAGGCAGAATTAATATTGTGGAAATGCCCATACTACTAAAAGCAATACACAGATGCAATGCAATCCCCATCAAAATACTAATTAGAAAAAAATCAGTTCTAAAAATCATTTGGGAGGATAAAAGTTTTTAAATAATCAAAGTAATGCTAAGCAAAAAATGTAATGCTGGAGGCATCACAATAGCTGACTTCAAATTATACTACAGAGCCATAGTAACACAAACTGTATGACATTGGCACAAAAACAGACACATAGACCAATGATACAGAACAAAAGACACAGAGACAAACCTACACAATGCAGTCATCTGATCCTTGACAAAGATGCCAAAAACATACATTGGAGAAAAGAAAACCTTTTTAACAAATGGTTCTGGGAAAACTGGTTATCCATATGTAGAAAAATGAGATTATATCATTATCTCTCACCCTGCACAGCAGTCAACTCGAAATGGATCAAACACCTAGGAATTAGACCAGCAACTTTGCAAAAGGTAGTATCAACACTCCAACATATAGGTGCAGGCAACAACTTTCTCAGTAGGACTCCTAAATCTCAGGAAATAATGCTGAGAGTTAATAAATGGGATTGCATCAGATTAAGAACCTTCTGCATGGCAAAGGAAACAATTAAAAATGTGAAGAGAGAACCTACAGAATGGGAGAATATTTTTGCTAGTTACTCTTCTTACAGAGGATTAACATTCAGAATATATAAAGAACTCCAAAAACTTAACACCAAAAGAACTAATAACCCAATTAATGAATGGATAAATGAACTAAACAGGCATGTCTCAAAAGGAGAAATACAAATATATGAAAAAATGTTCACCATTGTTAGTAATTAGGGAAATGCAAATCAAAACTATACTGGGATTTTATCTTATGCCAGTTAGAAGGGTAATCATCAAGAATACAAACAGTAATAAATTGTGGAGAGGATGTGGAGAAAAAGGAACACTTTAACACTGTTGATGGAATTGTAGATTAGCACAGTCATTATGGAAATCAGTATGGAGGTTCCTTGAAAGTCTGAGAATGAAACCACCATACAACTCATCTATACCATTCCTATGTATTTATCCTAAAGAATCAAAGGCAGCATACTATACAAATACATGTATACCCATGTTTATAGCAGCACAGTTCACAATAGCAGTACGATGAAACCAACCTAGGTATCCATCAATAGATAAATGGATAGAAAATGTGATATATGTACACAGTGGAATTTTATTCAGTCATAGAGAAGAATGATATTATGTCTTTTGCAAGACAATGGATGGAACTTGAGAACATTATGTTCAGTGAAATAAGTCAAACTCAGTCTGTCAAGTGTCATGTTTTCTCTCATATGTGAATGCTCAAGGGAAAAAGAAAAGGAAAGTGGGGAGGGAGGATCTAATGAAAAATGAAAGGAAGATCTGTAGAGTAGAGGAAAGGGACAAGGGAGAGATAGGAGGCACAGGAAAGAAGAAATTCTCGGAAATGATATTGGCCAAATTATATTGTTATATTGTGTGCATGTATGAATATGTAACAATGAGCCTCAATAAAGCACCAATAGGGAATAAAAGGATGTGACATGTAGAAAGCACATGGGAGTCATCTCCAAGCAGCTGAAAATGGTCAAAAGTAGGAAATCTTGAGAAATAAAATAAGTAAAGTAGTAGATTATAGCTTAAAAGCTATAATTAAGATTATAGCTTAAAAGCAAATTTTTCCTACTCATATAAATAAATAATTGACTGAATAATTTTTCTTAAAAAGGCATTATGGAAATAGAAAGATCACCCTTTGGTAGACATCAAAGTAGTAATTGTTGCGAACAAGAATCAACAATGGATGCTAAACTAACATTTGTAAGTAGAGATATGATTTAAAAACAGAATATCTGCATAATCTCAAAATATTTCTGCATGAGAACTTATTAATGCTTACTAATTGCAAGGGGGAAAGAGTAACTTCTAGCAGAGAAACCTAACTAAGGGCAAAGTGATCCAGTCTGGACCATAGTCACCAGGGATGGACCTTGTTGACATTGAGTCCTTCCTGATATGCACCGAAAAGGGCACAAAACCACTTCTGTGGTATTGCTAAAATCATGCAACTTGAATTAAAGTTTACGAAACAGCAGAAGAAATCCAAATCAGAAGACATTCCACAAATTTAATGGTTAGTACTTTTCAAATGTATCTTCTTAGAAACAGCAAGGAAGACTGAGTCACTGTCCTGTCTCAGAGGTAATATCAGGGCTGTGACCAGAAAAAGGACATTATTGGGACAATGGGTAACATTGGAATAAGGTTTGTAGCTTAGTTAAGAATATTATATCTATGTTAATTTCCTGATTTTAATAATTATACTGTAGCTATGTAAGGTGTTATATTTGAGAGAAATTTGGGTGAAAAGTATATGTAGATTCTATTGTTTTGTGACTTTTTAAAGTCTAAAATCGTTTCCAAGATGAAATGTTTTACAAATAGCTGAAGCAAACATGACAATGGCAGAAAATTTAATGCTAACAAAGTATTCATTATCTCATCTATAACTCTCTGTACGTCTAAAATACTTCATAGTAAGAGAAAATGAAGGATGTGCAAACTTTAAAACTGAGCATAAGAATTTTTTTTTTTTTTTTGGCAGTGCTGGAGATCAAACTCAGGGCCTCCTGCATGGTAGGCAAGCGCTCTACCTCTGACCTGCATTTCCAGTCCAGAGTGTACGGAATTTGATGGTCTAAAGAGACACGATTATCATAAAGCAGTTTTTAAACAACGAGTTACCATGGTGAAGGCCCAGGCTTCACCTGTTGGATGAAGCCTTGCTAGAAGGAGTCTTAACAGAAGACTAGAAATACAAACTCTGGCATATTGAATAGTCCTGATCTTCTGAGTCCATTCTAAGCAAAATGGTTGATGATTTCCTATTCCCCTGTCGGGTTTTCTCTTGTGGTGCATGTTGATGTCACTTAGTTCATGTAATTTCACATTACTCTAATATTTTTCCTGATTTACTTTCCATCTAATTCCTCACCAGCCCAAAGACCTGGGGTTCAGTTTATTTTTTAGCATTAGAAGTAATTTTAAATGGGGAATAGGGAAATCAAGTATACAAAATGAGCTTTGAGAAGATGATGAGTTCAAGGACTTGAAATACTGAATTTGAAGGGCTTGGTGATGACCTTCTCATGGAGATGTCCCTTCGACTGTTGGGAAGGCATGTCTGGAATTTGGGACTACAATTAGAATATGAACTGGGTGATTATCTATAGCAGATATGAGACCCAAAGAGACCATCACCAGTTAGGGAAAGAACCTTAAAGAATGCCTAAATTTAAGGAGCAAGAAAAAAGAAATCAACTTTTATTAAGAAGGTGGGAATGCAAACAGAATTGTGGTTTTATTACTAATAGTGTTAAATGTTGTAATAAATTCAAGAAAGCTGAGAGCTGAGCCAACACAAGTAGACGGAGTGACTAGAATGTGGCCCTCAGGGCATCACCCCAGATTATCAGGGAATACAACTGCAAGAAGCTAAAGGAAACTTGAGTGAGAGGAAATGGAGGGAGCAGATATTTGGTGGTGGTGAGGAGAAAGATGGAATGTGTGGTGGCCTTGAAGGAATAGCTGCACTCACGGAAGGATCTTAGAGAAAGAAACATATGCCCCCTTGCAGGAGAGAAGGAGGAAATAGAAGAGAAAAATTAGGTGCTAGAGAGATGGAACAAACTCAGGGAGGAGATGAGAAAGAAAGCAGAGCTGAGGCGGAAGCACACACCAGGATGGAAAGTGTCTTCACTGTCTTCAGGGCAGGAGTGAACAGAAGACTAGAAAGTGAAGATATGAAGCAGAGGAGAAGCACTGAGGAACCTCCAGACTGGAGTGTAAGAAGTCAGAGTCAGTCAGAGACTGAAGAAAGAATACAGGGTGAGGTTGAAGGAAAGCAGAGAGGTTTAGGAGGAAATTGTGGTTTTAAATAGCAGGTTTGTGACTCCATGGCTATCCTGTTTTCTCAACCAATTGTTGAGCAGCCCTGGAGAAGAAAGGAATCTTTGCATGTGGCATTTAATAAGAACGTAATGGATTAAGTAAACCATAGCATGTCAGTGGCAATGTTATCGCAGACTTGGCCAAATCTTTTGACTGACAGTTTGTTGTCTTGTCATCATTATCTTGTGACCACTCTCCTGATCATCTTCTGGGTTCTTCTCAGTCTTCTTCCAAGAGTGTGTGAGCTCTTCCCTATCTTACTAATTCAGTTTTGTATATTAGGAAATCAAAACTCCGTGCTTCGATGCCTACCAAGGTGATGCATCCACAAAATCAAAATTAGAACTCTATCTTCACTACATTCTGTTAACTCTAAGCCTTTTGGGAAGAGGCACTGCTTTATCAGCAGCCAAACCAATTTTTTTTTTAAGCACTCAAGAAAAGCTGCCAGAGTGTGTACTGTCAACAGAATCATTCCTAATAATCTTATTAGTTGAACAAGATTCTTCATTAAATTTGTTACATGGTTAGATAGTAGTTTGTAGCAGATGGTAGATAACTGAAAGTAGCTCCTTACAGCTGAAAGCTGTTGGCAAGAACATTTAGAAAGTAGAATGATGGATGACATAGTATTCAATCTGGGAAAGACAGTAAGCCTAATAGGGTGACCCAAGAGTCAAGCTCAGGCGTAGTCCTATTTAACATCTCTTAGGATTCTTGCAGCAGGCATAACAACATGCTAATGGAATCTGAAGATAGTCATCACTGATAGGCGAGAAAAATACTAGCAAGGCAGGGAAAGAAAGTAAAAGGAACCTGAAAGGGTTTAAAGAGAAGAGGGTGCGGGTTGCCTAAGTTTTAAAGTGGGAAGAGATTTTTCACTAAAAGGAAACGCAGATATGCCATAGTGGGGAGGAACTCACACTCTTGGAAGAAAACCAAGAAGAACCCAGAAAATGATGAGAAGAGAGGTAACGAGATAATGCAGACAAGACAACAAACTGTCAGCCACAAGATTTGGCAGAGTCTCAGCAATAAAATTGCAACCAACTTTCTATCATTCGCTTAACCCATTAAGTCCTAAGTTTACAATTCCTGAGAACACCTCAATGAAATCGATACAGGTACATTAAAATAGGTCAGAAATCATGATATAGAGCTAATATATATTGTTATATCAATTAATATAATAGTATTATAATAAAATCATATTCTTATTATATTTTTATAGTTATATTAAATGCGATGTTATATTTAAGTTTTTATAGGTGCTGCACACTTAAGATGATGAGATAAAATGGGTTAAAAAAAAAGCAGGGGAAGAGGCACTTTTGTGTGTGTGAGTAAAAAATACATATGTACATACATAAATATAAAATATCTCAGAGAAGACACAGAAGAAAATAATAACCTTGGTTACCTTCTGTGAAATCAGCTGGCAGCCCATAAATTAAACCCAGCCCACATTGTCATATGCAACCACATACTCTAGAAATTTTGAGTTATCTTGGACTAAGTATAAACTCTCTGTTTAACATAACCCTCATCATTCTCTAATTTACCTTACTGATTTACCAGCTGATTTCACACATTCATGTTATCTGCTTGACTCTCCCAGGGGACTTAGTTGGCAGCATCACACAAGCCCCACTACACACACAAACAGCCAAATATAGAAAAGGAACCTCTAAAGATGTATGTGAATATATTTTGAAAGATTAACAATAATAATCTCTGATAGTTAGATTGTAGGTGACTTTTCTGATTAGCATCACTTCTAAATGTTTTTTCTCTAAACAGATATTACATTTATAAGACAAATAATAAAAAGTGGTCTGGGTTAACATGTGCAAAGCCCTGGATTCAATCCCCAATGCATTAAAAAAAAAAAAAAAAAAAAAAAGATGGTTTATCTTAAATTCATGTTTAAATTAATAGTCATTATCGTTCTCTAACCCAGATAATTGAAGCCCTTCTGGGGAGAAACAGTAAGACAATTATCCTGATGGATCTTGCTTTCTGTTTCTCCTTTGCTACTTCTGTGCCTGTCTCTGTATCTGTCTTCAACAGAAGCCAGGGAGGATGAATGTATGTGAGTCAATCACACCATCACTGATAAAGCAAACCAGCTAGCATGGTATCCTCTCTGCAAGAAAGAAAATTACTAAAAGGAATGTGCTTACTGTTAAGAAGTAATATTTTAATGAATAGTTTATAAAGTTTTAAGAAATAGCCTGTCCCAACAATCATCCAGTTCCCTTCCTCAGAAGCAGACAAAGTTGCCAGTTTCATGTGCATTATTTCAGAGATGGCAAATAGATACAGGTCACTAAAAATATTTTATCTTTGGGAAAATTTTGCCCAGAGTAAGTCTGTTTTTTTCTCTGGGTATTTATAAAGATAAATTAGAAATATATATATTTTTAATAATATAAGAAGAGAAGTGCTTTCAATATCTTGTGGAATATCACAGTGCTTGTAACACAGGAATGCATAAGGTTGTTTATAATGGTGGCTGCAGGGAGCAACCGTTTTCCCCTCTTTCTACTGCAGCTACAGGAAGCAAGAAGACAAGCAGCGTAACCAAACATTTCAGCCAAGAAAGCCAACTGCCTTCAAGATCTTAATTTTTTTTTCCTAATCTGATCATTATTATCCTATTCCTTTCCTGTTGCTGACAAAAAAAAAAAAAAAAAAAAAAAAAACCCTACAGAGACTAGCTAGTTTTAAAGTGAAATGGGCTTGACTGTGAAAATATGCAACCTTATGTTTTAGCGACAATTTATCTTAGTCAGAGTTAAGTGAATTCAAATCCAATCCATCATATTTCTGCCTCCAAATCTCCTAAGTAATCCTGAAAAGACACGGTTGTGTCTGCTTCTCCTAAGCCATTTATCATTTTAAAAAGAGGAAGTTTCCCACATAATTAAAAATCCTCTCTGTGAATGCCTGGATTCTAACCCAGGTGGTGTCTCTGCTGAGGAGTCAGAAGAGGGACTGAGATGTGTGGATGATGGCCCAGGTGAGATCGTGAGATCGACAGTCCTTCTTTAACAGCTCCTGCAAACACCAGGCTCCAGGGATTAAGGGAGAGACTTGTCACCTTATCATCAGAATGTTGCCACATGACTGGTGACCTCTGTAACCTGGTCCTGACCCAGAGAGAAGCGGGTGTTTAGGAAGCAGGAGTGAGCTCTCTCCTCTCTCCTTCCTCACTCCTGCAAGCTAAGTGGTGTGACTGAGGCGTGCTGAAAGGTGAGCCTGTCACACAGCTCTCTCCAGCAGCCTGCCGGAACGTGGAGATGTGACAGAAAAGGTCATGACTCCCAAACAGAAGGCTCCCTTGTGATTTTCTGCTGCCACTATCTAGGGTAGCAAGGCTTTCTTCCACTTACTCCAAAGCCTGGGGGTGAAGACTTTCCCAGGCTCCCCTTCTGGCAAACCCTTTCTCCCCAGCTCCTTATCAGGAGCGCCTTCTGTCAGCCACTTGGAACAGGAGGCCACACTGTGCTCAGAGTCTATCCTGGGAGGTCAGGAGCAGGGTTGAGTTCCAATTGCTGATGGTTCTCACAAGCTTCTTGAATTCACTTGGTTTGACACCTGGGTTGTCTGGTTCACTCCTGACCCACCCATAAGAGGACCCCAGGACACAAACCCTACCGTCAGGAACAAAACCTTGACTTTCCTGGAGCCATCTGACCCCATGATGCCAACAGCTCTTTAACGAGATTCTCTCCACCACTGCTCCCACTCTTGAAGGGTTGGCCTTCTATCTTTAGAAAATCCAAAACAGACCTCAGGAAGAGACTAAAGTTAAGCAGCATCTACTTCAGGATTGTGCCAATCATTTTCAGTCACCCACACCCATTCCTGTTCTACTCTAAGTGCTTGGGGTTCAAGTCCCCAGAACTAACAAGGGATATGAACAGCACAGATGAGGCTCAGAGGTAGGACTTGGGCAATGCATCTCTGGACAACTTTGATAAAAAGTGATATTGTGTCAATGACTGGGTAGCAGCTACCCCATTTTCCCTGTTAAGAGAAAGACAAAAAAAAAAAAAAAAAAGAGTGAAGTAGGCTAAGCATAACAAGGAAGGAGAGCAGCGCTTAGCCTACTTCCCTTGGATGGTCTTCACAAATCTTAACATATGGGTCCTTGTAAAGCAGTGCCTGTCCTATATAAAGCCACCCAAAAGAGTCATGCACTGTCATGTGACTTCCACATTCCACATTTAGTGAGGGAAACACATGCAGGTTCAAATAGGGCTGTGAACACTGATGTCCTAGCACTTAGCTATGGCCCAAGGTTATTTGCTAAAACAACATTGTTCTGGGGTTATAAAACCTTATCATAAGAAAAACAGGAGAACCTATCGGTTTCAAGATGAGCACTTGGGGATAATCAGAAATCAAGGTGAAATCACCTCTCTAAGGAGAGAGCCACCATTTCTATAAGAACTTCAGAGAGAATGGGAATGAAGATGCATAGGGTAGGCATTGGTCCAGGAGCCCCAAGTCCACAACAACCATCACAGTCAGATCTGAATTCCACTCCCTGAGCATTTTCTGGTCTTTTACTGCCTGCCTATTCACCCTCATTCCCACGGTCCCCCCTCTGCACTCTGGCACATGGTACCAAGCAGCATACCCTCTCCAAAGGTTATTTCTCACCTGAGTGACAGTGATGGCTAATACACCTCAGAACTCAAATTCTTTATAATTTTAACCAAACCTAAAACAGAAAAATAAAACCAAATCATACTAAATATAACAGTTGATCCTATCATAAATTTAGATGTGAAATATCTTCAGTAGGAAATATAATGGGAAAGTCAGCCATATATGGGAAAAGGCATTATATGGTGACTTAAATTGACATTCATCTGGAAGCAAAATGGTCTATTAATGTCAGAATGTGTGGCAAAAACAAATGTTGTGTGTGATTATTAGATACGGGCACTGTTTATTTTTATTCAGAGGCCTTATTTTTTGTGACAGCTTCATTTTATCAGCAAAAACATCCCATTCAGCCCTAAAACTACTTCCAGCTGATAAAGACACCACCAACATAAAGAGGGACTTCCATGGGAGAGACTGATGCAATGGAGAGAGAAGCAAAATGGCAGAGTGAGTCTCATTCAAATGACTTTCTGGGCACTAAATACCCACAACCAATACTTCTGCTCTTTTGTTATAAGTTTTTGCCATAGTGTATTTCTCTGGAAACATCTGAAATCATTTTCCCTGATAAACAGTAATTGGAAGTTTCCATTGACTTTTTTCTTCTATCATCTGAATGTTTTAATTGAACACAGAAGACAGCCAATATTTAGAGCTAGTTTTAAGGAGTTCTTCACAAAATTTTATCCTCCCCTCCACCCTCACGCTATGAGTTGGGCAGCTTCCAATGCTTAAGTCACACATACTTAAATGAGGTAAATGTTGAGTTTAAAACAGGAGTAGGGATTAATTATTTTTTCTTTGGCAATTGGTGGATACACTATTTTTATTTAGAAAATTAAATCATGTCAATGAATTCCACTGCCGTGTATAATTAAAATGCACCAATAAAAAAAAAACAATAAAAATAAATAAGTCAGTAATGCCAAAAAGAAAGAAAAGAAAATCAAATCATGTGACTGAAAACATTTCAGTCTCATATCTGCCAAGTGGCCACTGCACACCCTAAAGACAGAGACAACATAGACATCATGTTACTTAATCATTTTCTAGATAACTAGCAGCAATTATGTCCCAAACCTGCAAATCTAATATGAATGCACTTTGTAAGCAGACATGGAAACTTGAGACCAAGGAACAGAAGGTAGAAGGCTATTTAATGACACGGAACAGTTGTAAACCTGGGGAAATGCCAAAGTGCTTAGGGAAGCACCTTCAGACGCTGATTTGCCAGAAACAAGAGCTTCTATGACCCAATCACATACCTATCTCCCAAATTAAGAGGGGCTAACAGGTCCTTCTCGTCCATCCTCCTGCCTGAAGACAGAGCAGTCATCGTTCCAGGGAGACAAAAATCACCTATGCCAAAGTAGCTATAGAAGAGGTCACAGCTTCCTCCTGAGAACTGACACAGGGCCTATGGTCTCCACCACCATCACCTCCTCCCTTTCATCTAGACTGATCACTTTTAGCTAAAAACAAATATCTTCCTTTTTGGCTTAATCTTAGTGAAGACAAAGAACAATTGGTTGCCATTTTCTTACACTGATAATTCATCACATATTTAAGACTGTATCATGCAGTTCTATCATAGCAGAACTTTTCTCAATGAAATACCTTCAGCCCTTTAGCATCTCCTCTCGGGCCAGATTTGGTCTGTTTGCTTGTTTATTTAGTTCTTTAATCATCTGCATGCTTCTCCTTTGAAGAGTTTCCATGCCTCCCCTCAGGAGGTTGAGAAAAATATAAAGTGAGATCATCAAAATGGATAGCCCTAAAACACCTTATTCATTTGATTCCTGCCCATCAATTCACAATTTACCTAGGGTCAATGAATTCCTGACAATACCTACATTTTGAGGCAACTTGCACTGCCAATATTTAGCAGTATGAACTTCATGAGAGTGTCGTATGAGTCTCTGTTTACTTACTTCTTAGGGTATGCCAACATCCTTAGATATATAGCCCAATGGCCAATGGCTCCCACTGAAAAAGCACAAGATTTCTTGTCTCTGACCTCAGTTCCCTTTTTAGAAATACTACTCATTTTACCTCCATGAATATTAAGGGGAACAATAGCTTTGAGACCACCTATCTTAACAAAATCATCCCCTAGAAACATGAGGCAACTTTCTCATTGCCTTTTCATTTCCCCCTCAACTAAAAGGATAGAAATGACCTTTCTTAATAAGCAGAAGTTGTGAATTCTGTGCAAATTTCTACTCTCCTAGCTTTTCAGCATTTTTCAAATACAGTCATACACGGAACAATAGTGTTTTGGCCTATATTGGACTATAAATGACATTAGTTCCATAAGATTATAATGGAACTGAAAACTTCCTATCACCTAGTGATATCATCATAGCACAATACATTACTCATGTGCTTATCGTGATACTGGTGTAAACAAACCAACTGCACTACCAGTCATTTAAAGTATAGCACATACAACTAAATACAGTACATGATACTAGATAATAATAATAATAAACCACTATGTTACTAGTTCATGCAGTTACTATACTGTACCTTTTATTGTTATTTTAAAGTGCACTCCTTCTATTCACACAAAAACAAAAATAAAAGTTCGCTGTAAAACAGCATGCCTATTAGGCAGGCAGCAGGCTCATACATCTTAAGTTCACCAGGTCCCAACGCTGCATCAAGAGGCTACATTAAGGCATGGCAAACATCTGTAATCCCAGCTACTCTGGAGGCTGAGGCAGAACCATCACAACCTCAAGGACAGCCTGGACAGCTTAGTAACACCCTGTCTAAAAATAAAATTATTTAAATGACTGAGGAGGTGGCTCAGTGGTGACTTGCCTAGCATGTTAGAGGACCTGAGTATAATCCCCAGTACCAAAAAAAAAAAAAAAAAAAAAAAAAAAAAAATAGGCCACATTGATCCAGTGATAGAGCATGTATTTAGGATGTACAAGGCCCTGAGTTCAATCCCCAGCACCAAACAAGAAAAACAATTAAAAAGAGACAACATCAAGCAATCGGTCTTTACCACCAGCTTATGTAACACACTATAAGATGACAAAATCACCTAATGATGCAGTTCTCAGAACATTTCCCCATGACCATATTTTATTTCCACACCATATGGCTATATGTGTAACTAATTCCCTCCTTCTTTCTTATCTTCCTTTCTCTCAGGTTCACATCTCGGTATTTCCCTCTGAATTCTGTTTTTATCTTCAACGACTTCCCCAGTCTATTGTATGTTATCTAGTCCTAATCTGCTATACTGACTATGCTTAATGTTGACAAATCCCCATTTTCACATTCTCCAAGATCTTAATTGGGTTTTATTTTAATTTAATTCCCCTTCAATCATTAACATCTCTCCTGAGTATTCCCCTTATATGTCAACATTTGATCCTACCAGAGAAAAGTTAACTTGGACTTTCTTGGACAATTTTGTTGTATATATTTTGTACCTCATTGTATTTCTAGTCACTTCTCTGTAGTCTACTCACATTTGCTGGAACATTACACCTAATCCATTATCCAGAAAATGGAAATATAATACTAAGTGGTTTACTGTAGCCCCATTTCTTTCATAATGTCATAAAAATTTATAACACTTAAAAGCCAATGATCCCTGAGGTCATTTATCCTCAAGAAAGAAACTAGTTTATTCTTGTGGAGCAAAATCTGTATTAGATGTAGTTCTCACATTATAAGATATGTACCCTTAATGCATAACATCAGGGCAGCCTGCAAGTGCCCAGCATCCATTCAGTGCCCTCATGGCGCAAAGTCCATTAGAAGGAGGCAGGTGGGCTCTTACCAGTCAGAGGTAAAGGACCAGTGTTTCAGAAATTCACTTCAGCCCTGATGCCAGATGTAGTTTCACAGAGAGATAATGATCCCCTTCAAACAAAAAGAAATAACTGAGAAAAGTCATTATGTCACTGTTAAAGAATGTCCTCGATTATCCTACCCTAGCTGTTACCTAATCTGAGTTTTATTTCTAAAGGCTCCTGAGTGGTGAGACTTAAGCATTGCACATACCTAGTTCATGAAGTAATTGCTTTCAATTGACATCAACTATTGGTAGCAGAATGTAAGAAATGCTGGGGAGTGGAGGGGTGAGGTAACTGGGGAATGAGGTAGCAAATAAGAAGTTAAAAACTACACCCAGTTTGACAGAGCTCTTACACAAATTGGAGAAAAGGCAAGGATCCAGCAGATGAGGACTGTTTACTGAACACCAGCTGGCCTGAAGTGACTTCTCCAGAGCCATCTGCTTCTAAAGAGGGCCTCACCTGGGCTTCCTGGGGGAGCCCGCAGGCTATTGCGATATGGATCCACGTTGACATCGCTGACACCCTCATCTCCAGACAGCCTCCTTTGGGAGTAACCAGTTGTCCAGGTATTAGATTCAGTCCCTCATCATCAAGCAACTGTGCAACTAACCTTTTCTCGTGACCTTCTTTCAAGCCTTCTGCTTCCACTCAGCTCCTGTGAGTTAGCAGTTTTCTTAAATCCTTAATAAGAGAAGTGAGTGTTACAGGTATATTTCATATTGTTAAGAATTAGTCCTTCACATCTTCCTCCCAAAATATTATGCTATCATTTGAAGTGATGATGCAGTTTAACTTCTTGACCCAGAAAGGTATTTATTGTAGATTATTACATTTAAAATGCAGGTTACAAAATGTTAATTTGATAGTTTTTAAATAAACATTTATGTGACTGTATTTACAAAAAGGCATTGAAACATCTGGAAGGGCTGACACTGGAAGTGTAACAGGGGTCCTCTCTAGAGAATTGGATTACTGGTTACTTTTTTCTTCTTGTTCACCGTTATTTTCTAATTCTCTGATGAATGTGCACTACATGCATAATTTTTAAAATAGTAAGTTCAGAGAAAGAAATTCAGCCTCTAAATATGTGGACCAGTGTTTCACTCCTTTCTTTTTTATTTTGGGGGGTCCTGAGACAGCAGCTGTAGAACAGGGGCTCTATAGTTCCCCAGCTCTGGGGAAAATCTGCACTGGCCACAAGAGTTCCTTCAGTGCTCTGTGCTCTGAAAGGGAACAGAAGAGCCTTATGAAGAAAATTGAGGCCTTGGAGAACCACTAATTAAACACAGAAGAACCACAGAAGGTTTGAAGGGGGATGTTCAAGTAGCAGAGCTTTTAAAGATTTGTTTAGAGGTAAAGCTATGCTTTAAATAAAATATTGATTTGGAAACTGTTACTATGATCTCTAGTTGATGATCAAAAGCAGATAGAATTTTATTCATAACATCATGGTATATTTTTTATATTTTTACCACCTCTACCTAATATGAAACATATGCTGGCCTTGGGCTAGTCTCCAGTTCTCACCACTACCCTCCATATATCCAGGTCTACACCCTCCAATATGATGGTACTCTTCATTCTTTCATTCAGTCAACCAACATTGTACAAGAATCTTCTCTTTCTCTCTAAGTTAATCATTTGTTTCAATTATATACAACTTTTAAAAAAAAATTTAATGTAGTTTCACCTCCGAAGAATATTTAAGTTCATTATCAAGAGATCTGCTAGGTGTCCCCAGAACACATTCTTTTCTTCTTCCAGAGTAACCGAATTCCCAATTTTGCCTGGGGCATAGGCCACCCATAATAAAGTCCACATTTCCTAGCCTTCCTGCAGCTAGCTGTGGAACATGATTAAGTTCTGGCCAATGTGACAGAAGTAGAAGGGTCATATGCAAACCTCAGGAAGTGCTCTGAAAGAGAGGGAGCATGGCTGCCTTTGCTCCATCTTCTTGGAAATACTGATGTGATCGCTTAGAGTCCAGGTAGATGCTGGGACCCTGAAGTAAAAGTCATATGCCAAGGAATGCAGAGCAATACGTAAGGCATAAACTAGGTGTTAGCGATATTAGGAACCTTCCCCAACAACCTACACTCTTTTTCTCTAGATCTGTTTTATGTGAGAAACAAAATCTAGTTTGAGCCATTGTTGTTTGGGGAGGGGTTCTGTCACTCACATCTGAAATTAACCCTGCCTGGTTTGAACAATGGTTATATTTTTATTTATTCTACAGGTATTTTCTGCACACTGACTCTGTGCCAAGCACTGACATGGCTCTGGAAATGCAATAGTGAACACACAGGCAGGCCACTTCTCCTCTTCTTCCCTCCTGGATCCTGTGTTCTGCTCAGCATCCACATGGGTACAAACTCAGTGCTATGCCCCAGGCAGTGCTGAAACATTTGATGAATGAATCAACATGAGCACTCCCCTTTCTTTTGCTTTAAAACTCATTTTGTGTTTTTAAAGCTAAGACTCTTTGTAAAACCAATGCTCAAAAAAAAAAAAAAAAAATTCACGACTATTTTTTAAAAGAAATAAAAAAATTTAACAAACCTTTCTTGTTGCCATACCTGCCCCCTGCAAAAGAAAAACAGGTTAAAAATTTAGCAAGAGCTGATTAATGCCTCTTAAATTGTAATGGCTAATGATGAAAGCTCTAAATAATGTGTTTGTAGTGCTTCACATGCCCTTACTATGTCTCCATGTACTTATCCATTATGGGAATATGTATAAAACCATTTAAGTTAGCATATTTAAGGTTCCTGAAGAAGATGGGAGTTTTATTTGCCCCCAATCATGTTTTACTTTTCTGTCAATTTTTTTGATATAATTCTTCACTAATTAGACGTTACTTGTTTAACAAATTAAAATGCTTGGTCTTATATGCATAAAAAATAAATAATTCTTTAAAAATAACTAAGTTATTTCAGAGATAGTTAATAAGTATAAGCTGTATTCAGTTGACAATAAGTTTTAACAGTTTCAAAAATGGTCATACTCTTTGAGTGACTCTATTTCTAGAATTTTATCCTAAGAAAATAATCCTAAGTATGGGAGAAATTTTTATTAAAAAAAAAAAAAAAAAACCTCATTCCAGTGTTATGTAAAATGGGCAGAAGTCAGAGATTTTGTGACCTTTTCCTAACCCTCCCACTTCCATCTGATGGTGGGCCAAGGCCTGGAACTCTTGCTCAAGCTGAGATGTGAAAACCCAGGACTAGCTGGGAAGATGCAGATAGGACCAAGAGGAGTTAGGGAATCAAGGAGAGTCAATTCTTGGCAAGGCAGACTTATGAGAAGGAATAGTTCAAGATATCAAGTACAACAGGGGTAGGTCAGAGCAAGAAAGCCAAAATGAAGCTTGACCTCAGAGATCAGGTCTCTTGAGGGAACATTCCAGAATGTGGATCCTGGAAAGATGCCCTGGGAATGGGTGGGGAAGGGAAGAGTCTCAGGCACAGTCAGTCAGTGGGTGGGCCTGTAGACACTGGATCTGAAAAGAAACAAAATAAACTTCCATCGGAAGAGGAATGGCTACATAAATTAATGAATACCACAATAAAATATTATCTAACCATTACAAAATGCTGATGAGAAAGACTATAGCAATCTGAAAAATTCTTGACCAATGCTAAGCATACCTGTTTGTGCACATACAGTACTTGTGGCATACATGTATTTAGAGCAATGTATGTTTATATAAATGTACATATATACTTATATGTAAGTACATATGGTATGTAAGTGTACAAGTACATTTATATGTTTTTGATAGCAACTATGGCATACACAAAGAAAATGCTTAGAGGAATCATAAGAGAAAGCTAAGAATTATTTGCTTAGGAAAATCAAATAATGATGATTTATCTTTACTCTCTATTTATTAATTTGTTTTTAATGTATAGATTTTAGATTAATACTTTAAAACTTGGAGCCAGGCACAGTAACTTATGCCTGTAATTCTAGCCATTAGGGAGGCTGAGGCAGGAGGATCACAAGTTTGAGGTCGGCCTTGACAATTTAGCAAGATCTTGTCTGTCTCGGTACCCCCCACTCTCTCTCTCTCTCTCTCTCTCTCTCTCTCTCTCTCTCTCTCTCTCTCACACACACACACACACACACACACACACACACACAGGCTGGGGTGTAGCTCAGTGATGGAGCACTTGCCCAGACAAACCAGGTCCTGGGTTCAATTCCCAGTGTCACAAAAAAAGATAAAATAAAAATTATATTAAAAATTAAAAACTTGAGTAGGATACAAAAAGGAAATCAGGCAATTTATCTAAGGGTCATAGTACTGCTCTTCTAGAAATTTGCTTCTTAAAAATGAAATTTGTATGTAGTAGTCAACAAGCTGCATTTTAACCTCCTAAACCCTTTTCTCCAAATATTAGTTGATGAGATTCAGGAGGAAAATAATGTTTCTCCCTTAGACTAGTTTTGGCTCTTTGGAAAGAATTTTAACACTTGCTTGACATGGTATGTCACTGATGGCCAGCACTTATGGAGGCAGGCCACTTTCAAGGGTCCTAATTTATTCCCATGGTGAAACTAATTGACACATTACTGGGAAGGTATACAAAGAAGGTATACATTTGTAGCTTTATGCATTTTTTTTTTTTTTTATTTCCATTAGAAATTTCTGGACAGAGTGGTGCCATTTCAGTCCCCGAATTCACCTTTGGTGAATTGGTGAATTGATGAATGCACCTTTGATGCCAAGCAGCTCATCTGTAGTTTCTATAGCCATGATCAGAAACAATTAAGTTTACGTGACAGATTGACCACACAATTATCAATACCAGCTTTTAATGCCCACCAAGGACCTCCCATGAAATCCCCAAAGCAAATCAATTCAAGCTAATATTTTGAATAACAGTCTTAGTTATCAAGAATTGATATTTAATTTTTTTAAACTTGAAGTTTTTGTTGTTGTTGTTGTTGTAGGTTTTTGTTTTTTGTTTTTTTAAAGCTCCTCTAAACAATTAGGAAAATCTGATTGTGGACAGAGTATTAGATAAGATGAAAATGCATATGGAAATGCAGAGATTCTTGATTTTCAAGAGACAGTGATCAAGTAGTACATGTGATCTCATGTTCAGCATAAAAATACACATGCCTAATCAGAGGGGGATCTGTAAGAATAGACAATAAAAAGGTGGCAGGAATCATCTCTGAATAATAAAAATCATTTCTATATTCTTATGTTTGATCATGTGTGTTTTTTTACTTTCCATAATACATGTGCACATGTGTATATTGTAATAGTAAAAGATTATTTTCAGTTGATAAATAAAAGTTTCTCCTCAGTCTTAAAAATTTATACCTTTGCATTTTCTGATTCTGGCAAGGTGCCATATTCAGAATAAAATGCCAAAATCCACTGGGAAGAAAAAAATGTAGGAAAAGCCTCCTTCTAAGGAAGAATATAATTTTAGAAGATCTCATGGAAAGAGATTGCTCTATGAAGATCCTCTGCTCAAATTCAAATGCTTAATATTTTGCATGATATTTCAATAAATAAATAGCTTATGGCTGATTACTGAAATGAAAGTCATTCTCTGATCATTTTTATTTCATTAGTCAATTTCCTAGTGAAATTTTTCAGTATAATCTGAGAATCTAATTATAGTATTCCCTTTAAAATATAACAAATAGATAAAGTAGTGATGTTTAAGATATGTTTTATACTTTGGTAACCCTGAACTATTCATCTGATATAGTTAAATATAAAGGTAAATTATTCATTGATTGCTTCAGTTATAATGATTCCAAAGCAGCTGTTATTTACCTGGGCAACAGTCCTCAAATTAAAATAATTCTCTGAATCAGCTTTGGGCTGCATGCTGTTAGTCCTTATGTTTTACAGATAGATTGTAACAGCTCCAAAAAACCACTGTGGACCACGGGGTAAATAACCATTTCAAAAGCATAATTATATGCTGTATTTCTATTACAGTCAGAGATACAATGATCAGGTAAATAATTAAAAGTGACAGGTCTGAAACTAAACAAAATGACTCCCAATGAAACAAAAGGTACTTTTATGCCACCTTTCAGACAATTATGCACATGTGCAAAGAGTGCTTTTTCTTAGCCCCAAATAGAAAGACTTGTCTAGGTCTAATGAATGGCACAGCTCTCCTCTACCTTCCAAACTGAAGATTTGTACCTAAAAGAAAGTAAAATACAAGTTACTGTGCCAATCCTAAACACCCTCTTCAAAATAAAGAATTTGCTTAATTTTAATGACTTTTACTGTTACATCAGATTTTTAAAACCAGACACAGAATTACCACGTAGGGGGCTGGGATTTAGGGAGAAGCGCATGATCAGCTCTCCTACAGGCTTACTGGGTCTTTGAATAGTATTCACATGAAAAATAAATGGGTCGGTGGAATTCTGATTCTTCAAGGACAGTGTGCATGCCATAGCCTATCCCTCCTGCTGATTACAGCTAAAGACTGACAAAAACATGAGGTGGGGGAGGGGAATCTACCTGAGGACTGTGAAAATAACCAAGTGCAGGTGGACTTGAGGGGAATGGTGAGTTTCCGGAGGGAGGGATTTGTTTCATTCTGTTTTGTTCTTTTCCTGTTCTGATGGTAGGCCCCAGTTTCAGATCAGTGTAGCTTATCTGCTGCTAAAATTCCAATAGAAACATGTCCTTCTGGCCAGAGGAACCAGGAATGTTGACCACAGAGGGGGAAGTGAGTGGGAGAAATTGCAGAGGGCAAAGGACTAGAGAAAATCGTTCTCTAATTTTGTGTATGAACTCTAGGCTCAGTCTACATTTGAGGCAAGAATTCAAGGAACGCACACAAATCAATGAAGCAAAGGCTTTGAGAATTTGCCCAAGAACCGAACCACCTACATAAGTCTCAGACTAGCCCTTCAACTATGCATGTGCTAGACAGACCCAAAGCAGCATTTAAACCACTGATCACAGAAGGTAGACAGAACTTGATAGTCACAGCCTAATTGGGCTGATTGCCTGCTAAAATTACAAAAGGACTTGAAATCTATTCAGTACAACAATGTTCAGGACACGATTCTACAGCAGAATGAAGATAACGAAGAAAACATTAAATAAAGAAGATAGATTGATAGAAATTATCCACACTGAAAAAACCAAAATAGAAGGGATAGGAAAAAATGAACAAGAGCCAAATGCTGTGGCACATGCCTGTAACCCCAGCAACAGAGGAGACTGAGGCAGGAGGATAGCAAGTTCAAGACTGATAGCAAGTTCAAGTTCCTCAGCAACTGAGCATGCCCTAAGCAATTTACTAAGACCCTGTCTTGAAAAAAAGTTAAATAGGGCTGGGGATGTAGTGTAGTGGTAATTAGGTTCAATCCTTAGTACCAAAACGAAAAAAGAAAAAGATGAACAGAGGCTCCAGACCTTTAAGACAATACCAAAAGGTGACTTCAAAAAAATTACTAGAACTAATAAGTGAACTTAGCAAGGTTCCAGGCTCAAAATTAATATACAGATATCACTATCCATTGTGGCACATGCCCTTAATCCCCACTACTTGGGAGGCTAAGGCAAGACAATCAAAAGTCAGCCTCAGCAACTTAGTATGACCTTGTATCAAAATAAAATAAAAGGGCTGGGGATGTAACTGTAGGTAGAATGCTTGCCTAGCATGTGTGAAGTCCTGGGTTCAATTCCCAGTACCACACAGACAAAAAATATATGTACAAGTATCAACTGAATTTTTGCACACCACCAGCAAACAGTTGGAAAGTGAAGTTTTAAAACTTTTATTCATAATATCAACAAAAATCACAAAACACACAGGAACAAATCTAATGAAAGATGATCAAAACCTTCACATTAAAAAAAACTATAAAATATTGCTAAATAAAATTTAAAATGACCTACATAAGGTGAAACATACAGCATACTTACAGATTTAAAGACTTGTTATTTTTAAGGGGTAATATCCTACAGGATACCAGTAAAATATTCAGCAGGCCTTTTTTTTTTCCTACTAGAAACTAACAACCTCATTTTAAAATTTATAAAATGCAAAAAGTCTAGAATAATCAAAGGATTTAAGAAGAAGAATGAGAAGAGCAAAATTAGAGGACTTGATTTTGCGACAACAGAAAACTACAGAAATCAAGACAGTTCAATATTGGTGAAAAAATAGACATGTGGATAAACAGAACAGAACCAATAAATGGACCCCTGCACAAACAGTAAATTGATTTTCTGAAAAGATCCAACACATAAGGGTAAGTCATTTTAACAAATAGTGCTAGCCAACAAGTATCTGGAAAAATTGAATATCTACCCTTACCATGCATCATACACAAAAATTAACTCAAAATAGACCACTGATCTATATTAAACAAAATCATAAATGCTTCATAAATAGGAAGAAAATCTTTGCAACATTGAATTAGGTAGTTTCCTAGATGGGAAACCAAAATTAAGACGCATAAAAGGAAAATCAGAAAATTGGATTTGATCAAGATTAAAAGCTGGTCTGGGGTTGTAGCTCAGTGGCAGAGCGCTTTGCCTAGCATGTGTGAGGCACTGGGTTTGATCCTTAGCACCACATAAAAATAAATAAAACAAAGACA